>NC_056728.1:267037701-267265201 GCF_019279795.1 Protopterus annectens
ATCCCGAATGCACAGATACTATGCGGATGCTGTAACCATTGCACTGTTGACATTAACTTTGCTTCCGCCTATTTCCTATTTAGATGATTTCTATGTGTAAGCTAGGCTAAGCAGAAGGCGGAGGCTCCCATACTCACTGAGCTTCACGTACTCTTGCAATAACAACATATAACAAATGTACTGTGAGACAAATCAATACATTCCTAACTACATTAGGCATAGCCCCTCATCGACACACTTCAAGGGAAACCTTGTTGTGTGAATGGGTAACAGACTATACACCCCTGGGATCATGTGTCCCAGAACCATACAGTCAGGGGGTGGGGGAGCCTGTCCAGTCTGATAGCTGTGAGACCTGTTGGGGGAATTGAATGGTGTTGAATTGTCACATTAACATGCCCTCTTTAGATCACTAAGTGCCCCTATCACCCTCCACAACCCCAGTCTTCAACAGCTTCCAGCAACTCTGCCTGGAATTGCTTCATTGGCTATGCTTGACAGAGGCTCAGTTACTTCATCAATGGTGCTGGGAAAGCCAACACGCTATAGCTATGCTTCTAATTGCCCTTGGGCAGATAGGTAGTATTCTATCTGTGAACCTTTAATGTGCAGGCCATCACAGCCGTAATATGTGAATAAACAGACCTTCAGATCATTATATACAGTGAGAAATCACCATGTAGTCAGGAACCAGTTGAGTGCAACAAGAACATACAGAACACTGATACTTAGTCACTCCAAAAGCCTATCTTGGAAGCTAGAAGACTTGTATAAGTTTAAGGCTTTCTATTGCTTACCAGTAGGTTACCTACAGGTGAGATGAGAAACAAGAACAGATGGGGAACATGCATGTAATGATACAATACTGGCCTATGTGTCAGCCTTAGGCTTTGGAATACTAGCCAAGGCTATTGGCACCCCCATGGTGCCTTATTTAGGAGAGTCTCGAAGGTGAATACCAGCTCCGTAAACAGCACAATAGCAGATTCAATGAGGATTATGCTACTCAACACCAGGGGTTGTGATCACAACATGCATGCACTCACAGCACTCCTCAGGATGGACAACATCAACATCTGTGCAGTAACTGAAATCTGTCTTAAGGCTCCTGAGAGCACACCAGCACTACCAGACTACAACCCATACCACACATTTCAGCCACAGAACTTGGACTGACAGTATCCATATTCATCAGGGATACCTACACCTCCAGGTTAGTGGGGCAGCATGATACCTCTGTGATCATCCATGTGCAGCTAACATCAGCCACAACTGCAATGTAAACTGTGGCCTGCTACGGATCACCCTCCATGACCCAGGACCTCCACTCCACCTACCTGGAGAAATTGGAGAACATGACAGTCCTAATGCACACCCTGGAATTGGTCGATGTCAACTACCATACCATTAACTGGGAAACATACTCTGGTACTCACTTCCAGGCCCAGTGCTTCCTGGAATTTATCACCTCATATGCCCTGTATCAGGTGGTAACCTCCCTAACGTGGGGTGGAAACTACTAGAAGTGGTCATCACCAACATGGGCAACAGGTGCACCACAGCAGAGATTAACCGGTCACTGGTTAGATCTGACTGTGAACTATTCACTGTTTCCACACTCAAGCATCTCCCCCACCCACGGATACCACAGTGTATACCTTTCCTACAGCAAAATTTACACTACTAGTGACAGGGGTGGGGGGTTTCACAGCCCCCACGCTAAGGGGAAACACTGCTCAAGATACAGACAGATTTACAAATGCAGTCTATAAGCACCCACACGGATGTATGGATTGTGCCATCACTGGTAAACCAAGACTCACTCCTCCTAGACAAGGACACCGGTCTGGTGGACCTCTGCAATAAACAGGCTATACTACAGAAGTAGGACAGTGTTCCAGACACACAGCAAATCCCACGAAGGGCAGATATCCATGACCACTATTAGTATGATACGTAGGTCCCTCATGACATCATCCAAGGCCAACATCAGCAGGAGAATACGCAAGGATTAGAAAGATAACCACAAAACCTTCTTTGGCTATGTCAAGGATCTACGTGGTGACACACAGATTTGCACTGTGCCGGTGAAATATACCACAGAATATGCTGACCCTACTGATATCGCCAACATCCTTGCAGATACATTCGGTGCATACTTCACCCCCTAAAGAGCCCACAACACTACCCGAACGGTACAATATCCCACACATCAGAGACACACAGGTGGAAATGGCCCTCTCTAACAGCAGAACACAGCATCAATGTAGGCAGATGTTGACCCAGACTGCATCTTGAAAACTGTATGACAACCTGCCCCCCCCCCCCACCTAATTAAGCATTCCTACCTCAGCCTCTCCACAGGCTACATGCCCATACAATGGCGCGTGACAAGGGTTATTCCACTCCATCAAGGTGGAATCACAACTGACCATGGTAACTACCACTCCATAAGCCTGACTAGCCTGGTTTGCAATGGTATGGTTCGCATCCTCATGGCACTCATTAACAAAGACATTGGTAACCTCCGAACACGTGACCCAACCCAGGTCAGCTTGGTTGAGTGCAGTTCATGCCTACTGAACCTGTTTGATGTCTTACATACAGTCACCAAGACATAAGATGACGGGGGAGGTGGTTCACACATACTACCTGGACCTCGTCAAGGCTTTTGACGCCATGCTCCACTCAGGTATTATTGATAAACACACCAGCCTGTACATTCACCCATACATCACAGGTTGGGTTGCCAATGGACTTACGCACCGAACCCACATGGTACGACTAGCAGTCTCCAGGTCCAACTCTTGACCAGTCACAACTGGTGTCCCACAGGACTCAGTCTTGGGAGCCCTACTGTTTGGCATATACATCTCAGAGGTACAGGCAAACACAGTGGACTATGGCAAACCATGTTTGGCAATGACTGCGAACTGGGAGCCATGATTGATAGTCCAGCTGCCACAGACATCCCTCAAGGAGCCTCACGGAGAACATCACAGGGTGCCAACGACACAGCCTCCAACCAAGTGCCAGTAACTGCATGGTCATTCCATTGTGGAATTGGCACCCACATATTAAAACATGAGTGGCAGCCACTTTAATACAGACGAGGTAATGGGGTATCTGGGGAGTAAGGTAGATAGTGATCTCCCCTTTGACAATCATATCTCCACAGTAGTTAGGACATCCTTTTATGTAGGTCATCTTATTACTAAATGATTCCCATCTAGTCATACTGGGGTTATAGTGCACCTTTACTCATCACTCATCAGTCCCATCATAGGGTATAATAACCCATGTGGGATGTACCTCAGAAGACACTTCCAACAGCTGGGGAGGTCCACAAATGTACCTCGCCAAGGGGAATACTGGCCTCCAACATATGGCCTATGCAGCCAGACTGAATAAACTCCTGTTTTACTCAGTGGCATCTCGTTTACCCAGAGATGATCTCCGCTGGCCAACACAGCCATGTCAGACTCAGGCTTGATGGATATGCTTCACCTATGGGAATCCATATCACAGTGAGCCACACACTGTAGTGAGCTGAACCTTGCCACAACAATAACTGGAAGATGCTGGAGGGACAGCTTCCTGTCACAGACACTCCCCATACTTTGGAAGAACTTCCCTAACTACATTATACAGAGCCCCTGACTAACACTTTGCAAAAGAAACCTTGAAGGGTGGATGGGGAGCAGTAGACGTACCCTAGGGATCCCGCCATTGGCTCTGCTCCACAGAGGGACAGTTAATGAATCAATGGGGTAGCAAAAGCTGACATATTTTGGCTGGGCTTATGAATGGCCTTTGGCAGTTGGCCAAGTACCTACCTATGAATCTGTACATACAGTATCTGCATATGCTGATAGTTTAATTTACTGTTCAGGTGTTGAATTACCTTGTGCCAATGGCAGTTGTTTGTGCAGTAGTTGAGGGCTGCCTATTTTGGATGCACACAGTAGACTGCCTATACATGACAATTTACAGGTAGACTTGTGTGTGTGCCATCCATTTTTTCTGCATGTGCAGGTGGAGAAAGATGTCAGTCCCTAGGTGCCTACACTGTCAGTGTGTGTGCTATATGTTCTCTCTTTGCCAAGGCATAGGCATACTGGGCATGTGTCCGTCTGCCTACTGGGGCTGGCTCAGGGTGTTCGTGGTCTGGGTACCTCTGTGCCTGTGGGACCCTTGGCAATGGTGGTGGGCTGTGAGGGCCTTCACCATTCTGTCCCTGCTGCAGCTGTTTCCGCAGGACAATATTGTGTAGCATGGAACACACTATGAAGATGTGGGCACATGTGCCTGGGGAGTACTGCAACGCTCCACCAGATATGTCCAAGCAACAGAACCATGATTTCAGCATCCCATACAAATGCTCTATGATGATTCTGGTTTGTGCGTGTGCCTCATTATGGTGTTCTTGCATGGGTGTGTGTGCATTTCTGATGGGAGTCATCATCCACAGTTCCAGTGCATAGCCAGCACCCCCCACCAGGTGGCCATTTGGGATGTCCCCCCTGGCAAATAACCGATACAGCTGTGAGGCATGCCAGATGTGCGAGTCGTGATAGCTTCCAGGGCTGCCAGTACACACATCCATTATAATGCCGTGGGCATTGCACACAACCTGGCAGTTGATGGAGGGGTATCCCTTGTGGTTTATGTAGCGCCTACCCTGCTCACCGGGTGGTGACTTGATGTGTATGTGCGTGCAGTCTATTGCACCCAATACCTCCGGGTATTCTGCCACACGGTGGAAGAGACGCATATTGCTGGCCAACTCCTCCTGCGTTCGGGGGAAGTATATGTGCTCATTGGCATGTGGTAACATGGCATCCAGGAACTGGTGTAGTACCCTGGATGCTAATGCCTGTGAGATCCCCATGATAACCCCACTTGGTCTTTGAAAAGTACCTGTAGCTAGTATTCTCAGGTTTACATATACCTTCGTATCCACTGGGATGGGTTCCCCTCTGTTTGTCCTGGCTCTGGGACATGGCCGGCACAGCTCCACAAGTTGCTGTAGGATGTCCCTGTCCACCTTGTAATGCTCTACTATCTCCAGATCATGTAGCCCCTGGTAGGTTACCCTAGGTCTGAACACTCTCCTCCTCCTCTGGTGCCTGAGGTGGTCATATACATCATCCTCCACACCACCAACACATGCTGGTGGATCAAAGCTATGGCAGCCCCTAACATGTACATAATAAAAGTTCCCTGTCTGTATACACCACTGGTGCAGAGTGTATGGGAATACACAAATGTGTGTGAGGTGCTTTCACACTTTACAATATTGTGCTATGGATGCTGCTGATGTAAGTGGGTGTGTATGAGCTATTCTAGCTGCTGCATGTCTTAATTATGGGTTTTGCAATGAGTACTGCAAGTGTGGGGCCTTTGCTGTGGAGATCTACTTGCCTGCCTTGATTAATCTGTTGCCCTTTAATTAACTTTTAGACCTGGATCCCCTCCCATTATCAGGCATGCATCCACCTGCCATCGTTCTTGTTTTGTACTTTCCCCACCCAGTCATGGCAAAATGTGCCTTGTAGCTGATATACTGCATATCGCCTTTGTTCTGCTTTGACACTTTGCTGTTTTCTTTGCAGTACAGCCCCTCCCCTTCCCTGTTCTGCAGGTAGATGCTTGCAGCCTTGTTAGCTGCTGTCATTGGCCCACTGTAGGTTCCTAGGTGTTAATTAGTCATTTGTACTCCCAAGTTTTATCTGATGTGTAATAATTTGCAAGTCATCCGGTTTTAGAAGAATTATGTAAGTATGGAAATATTTCATTTTTTCATAATTACCTGAAGATAACTACCTTCTCCAGTATAGTGTACTGCAGTTGCACACTAACAATGTACTTTTCTTTCCCCCACCAGGGTATTTCAGTCTGTGCCCCTTAATAACATGTAGGTCTCAAAGTTATGAAAATATGAATGCAAATATGAATAACAAGAGGGAATTAGTGGTTAATTTCTCCACTGCAGAACATCTGAGAATAGCAATCTTAGTATCATTTTATTAATTACACCTTGTACTTTCTAATACTGCCTATTATTAATTGGTGACTTGAACTGCGGTGGTGGTGTTGCGGTAGCATTATCGCCTCACAGTAAGACATTGTCCTGTTCGATTCTTAGCTAAAGCGTCTTCTGTGTGGAGTCATGCGTGAATGGGCATACCTTCGTTGAAGGTTGTGCGTCAGGGCTGGCAACTCGGTACGTAAAAATCTACTGCCAATCATTAACGGACCGGAGTTCTGCTGTGGCGACCCCTAACTGGGAAAAGCCAAAAGATACAACAACAACATTAATTAGTGACTTGAAGACAGACTCAAAAAATATCTGGGCACTGTAAGGAGCTATGGCTGTTAATTGGAAGAATACAAAAAAGGTGTTTTATGCTTGAATGAGTTAAGCACAGTGGTAAAATGTTGAATGCAGTTATGAGTATCTTACACTGTGACTGTATGTTGTGTATATCACAGTTTTGATTATAAGATAGGCTAGGTATATCCAAAGGGATTTCTCTTTTATGCAATTTTTCTTCTACTGGCTTTATTTTTGTATTCACTGTACACTCAGCTAGCCAACTGTATGGGCAATCCATTTGCTGGTAGTGACTGTCCTTATCTTCTTCAGATAATTATAGTTACAAAGGTATGTGTCTGGAGCATTTCTCCCTGGGACTTCGCTGAAAATTGGCTTAGTTCTAAGTCGACTTTCCCGGTAAACAAATGTTAAATAAATAAATAAAAATAAATAAACTAAAAAATGTACTGTAATGAAACGTTTTTGCACTGTGTCCAGTTTGCAAGCTTCTGTCTTCAAGAAAACAGATACATTTAACTTTCAACATGATAAACTGAACAAATGTAATTTCTTAATACATTTTAAACTTAGTGAAACACTTTTTATTTTTTAGCTGTTTTATTGCTATCATGTATCGAGCAGTCAAATTGTCTTGGACTACAAACTCCATATTTAGAAATGATGGGAAATGCACAATGAAAGGTCACTACACAGACAAGGGAAAGCATACCTCTCAACCTCTTAATGCAGAAAATCCTGACAAAGACACATAGGGACAGATTTTAAATATTGTACGTATAAAGTTAGAAAGTTGCTAGAATAACGGGATTTGCCATAGCATGCATTTTCTGAAGGATACAAAGTCTGAAACTCGTGTATGTCATTATTTAGTGACTCCAGTCTTCAGTGATTTGTCAGAAAATCACAAATATTATGAGACCAAAACTATGAGGCTAAAATCTGGACAGTTGAGAGGCATGAATGCAAACTTTGCTTGAAGAATAAATAATGCACTCAGTACTGTGGCTAGTTTAAAAGGTCATACTTCCCATCATTAAAATAGTCACACAGCCATGTATTCAGATGTGCCAAGTGAAAAATCCAAACAGACTAAAACAGAGTGTTTATTTTCAAAACTGATTCCAAATTCATTTAAGTAACACAGAAAAAAAACCATCAGTGTATGTTAACAAGGGTCATATATGTTAAATTTTACTTAGGTGTGTACTAGGCTAATGGCCCTGGAGCCTTTACAAGCCTAGCCCATAGGATTACCTTAGCATTGTGCCACCCAACATTAGTTCCTAGTGCCTCTGTCGAGTAGAGCCACTCCTGAACACTTTGATTTCTTGCACTATGAGCTCACCTATTTAAAGGTCTTGTCTCATGTTTTCAGCTTAAAGGAACATCTCAAATTCTTCCATTGAACAGGGTAAGACCTCCAGCCTCAGTAAAGAGTCAGGAAGCACCAGGTCAGTGTTGGTCATATTCCATGCTGCCAGATCACTAAATGTGGCACTCCTGCTAACAAAAATTACATTGTGGCCATAAGTCTTAGGGCTACCTAGATCCTGGTCTTCACAGCACAGAAATATGACATGCCACTGTGTTTTCTGGATCTATGTTAAATCAGAGAATGCTTAAAATAGAGAAGACTGATTTATCGACCCATTAAAAGCAAAAGCTGACAATCCTGAATACACGGAACAGTGATTTTTTTTTTCCCCAGGGAAAAATATTGACGTTCTGTGTCTTCAGGATTGTCAGCTTTCGCTCTTAAAGGTCAATAAATCAGTGTTCGCTATTTTAAGCGTTCGCTGATTTAATATAGACCCATGTTTTCCTACCATTTTGTATGTATGTATGCACATATGTGTATATGTACATATGTATGTGTGTATGTATGCTTGTTAACCTGTTAAGTGGACTGATCCAAGGAGTCCCATTCAGTAAAATTTGAAGAAATCAGTCAGAGTTGCGCAGTACATCTGAAAAAATTGTAATAAATGAGAAGTAACTGCAGATAAGAGGTAGTGAATTGCGCATTTGTAACAGACAGAGAGAAAGATTGAGAGAGAGAGATAGAGACAAGCTGCTACAGATCTGCCGCTACTATTTCACTGATATACAGTCATATGGATGCACATGCCATATGCATGCACCGTGCATCACTATCAAATTGTGGAAGTGAAGGAACACTAAAGTGCTATTATACAATGACATTATTTAAGAAAGGTAAGCAATTTCTTTCTTAAATAATGTCATTGTATAATAGCAATAACTCACTTGTGGACATGGGTATCACAGGATTTAAAAATGGTTGACTTTTGATCACGCTGGCTTCACACTTGTGATCTATCACACCAGCCGTGGGTAAATCTTGTTGTACCTACACCCAGTCGTGGGTCATTGCTGAATTGTAAGAAGGAAAAATGTTTCCATCTAGGGGAATAAATTGTACTGAATAATATCCACCTCAAGTTTTGTTAAACTTTACAAACTGTTCTTTGTGTCTCTGGCTATGCCGTTGTTTAATTATATTTAAGTGTTCTTATGCTAAGCATGATTTTCAGTATTAATGAACTGATTTGTCATATTCTGCTAATGTACCATAATATTTTATTGAATTCTAGAATATGCAGTGACTGAATGAAAGAAGGAGGATTATGCCATGATGGAACATAAACAGTGCCTCAGATTGTTTTGTTGAGTAAAGTCCATGGGAGTTATCAGGATTACACGAGTAACATATCCTGTAATTACAATTCATTGTTCACTTCACACATGATCCTGTTGAGGAAATGGATAGCTTGTTATCAAGTAGAAACAGAAATGAAATGGCATAAAATACTTCTCAAGTCTTGCAATAACTGAAGTTAGACAGCATGAATCCATGAGGATGTCCTGCTTTCACTTTAGTAAAATTTAAATGTCCACACAGCAGATACTTATTCTTTCATTCCATCTGTTTTTCTAGCAACTGAAGTCAGTAAGCTGTCTCCATGGCCTACCTCAGTGCCAATGAAACATCCTGGGAGAGCAGCACATGATAATTAGCTATATGGCCGTCCCCAGAAATTGCTGAGGTAAGGGGTTTATTCAAATGAACAATTCAAAGAGTTGCTTGCCCACTTAGTTGTAAAAATGAATACGGCCACCCATGTTAACTAAAGGGTTGAATTCATGCATTACTTTGAATGGGAGGGATCACGCAGCAGAAATTTGTCAGGGAGTTTAGCAGATAGTGGTAGGAGGATTTGTTAGTGTCTGTATGCATCATCTTATGTGTGTGTGTCTGAAGGAGTATGTCTGGTCTCCAGTGTGTGCGTGTGTGTGTGTGTGTGTTTGTGTGTGTGTGTGTATATATATATATATATATATATATATATATATATATATATAGAGAGAGAGAGAGAGAGAGCGGGAAAGAGAGAGAGCAAGGGAGAGACGGATGAGTGAATGGGGTGTGTCTGTGAGTGTGATTGGGAGGGGGGTGTCTGTTATACCATGAGTGTGTGTGGATGTTTGTGTGTGGGGGAGGTGCTTCCATACTTTTCAACTCACTCTAGACTTATGAACAATGGCTGTAATAGTGTGGGGAACAGTAAACACCAGGAATACTTTTGAAATGTTACTCTAAGTAAATTACAAATGACTAGAATAAGAAGTTTTTGCAGAATGAGGCATTTAGTGAAGAATAAGAAGTATGATACTCTAATATCTGGCAGTATTGAGTGACTGTGTTTGTCTGTGATGAGGGACTTGGTAAATGTAAGAGGTAAAATCATGGGTAGTCTGTAAACTCAAGGATAGTTAAGTTTTATACAGATGTGTCCGCTCGTGTGTGTGTGTGTGTGTGTGTGTGTGTGTGTGTGTGTGTGTGTATTTGAATGTGTGCATGTGTATGTAAGAGTGAGTGAGGCAGGTGCCTGTGCCAGTGAGATGCTTGGGCCGCTAGAGGTAATTACTGTAGCAAAGTGCTGATTAGTGCTAGCAGTAGCAACTCATAGTTCAGAGACATGAAAATTAGCTGATAATGAGGTCTGTCTTCACTGTAGCTAATCTGTCTGAAATCACAGTGTTTTGCAAATGCAAAAACTGCCCTGTTTGCAACAGCAGTTTATGCTCATGGCAGGTTGCTTTTTGAACCCCAACCCAGGTTTCCTAAGTCGCATAGAGTCAGGAGGCAGAGACACAAGTAATGTTCATCATTCACACCTCCTCAGTGGCATACTGGTTCTGTCCCTGTAGAAACCTACCCCGACAGTTTTCCAAAGCTCAGAATTCCCTCCCGGGATTCTCTGTGACAGGGGTTTGGCTAATCCTCTCCCATCAGGGATAGTCTAGCCCCTGTCACAGGAAGTCAGTTGTTCAGTCTTTTAGTTCCAGTTGTAGGAATTGCACAGCTGAATCTCTACAGCAGCCTGCATTGGTGGATTGCACTTTAGAGACTCAGATAGAATCCCTTTGAGAACTAACTTCCCTTGCTCTTTATTTCAATTTACTACTTCTGTTAATTCCTTTGGGAATTCTAACTTACTACTGTATTATTTGTATGCTTAATACTGTTTTTTAAGCAATTATGGGGCTTGTCTAAAGTGTTTTTTAGCACGTCTACAGCAGTTTAAGTGGCATAACAGGTAGCACACTTGCCTTTGGTGTAGAAGGCTGTGAGTTCTATTCCCACCCAAGGTAGACTAATTGCCTTACAGTGCAACATAAGGGGTATGCTGCATTCCCGAGTGTGTCATCGTTTGGTTGAGATATTAAACTGAGATTCCATCTGCTTAAGTTGGTGGTAACTCAGATGGATGTAAAAGAACCCATGGCACCTGTTGAAAAGAGTAATGGTAGTTTGTCAGTTCCCTGGCTAAATTTCCCCTATAGTATAAATAGCAGCTGAGGTCTCCACTGAAAAAAGGCTACTAGCCTAGTGGGACTAACCCAATTAACAAAGGATAAATAAATAAATATTAACTGGAGTTTTGAAGTGTCTGTTGAAAATGAGGCCTCTTATTGTTTATCTGCTTCATTTGAAAGTTCAGACTGGAAAATATTGTGTTTTTCTCTTTTTTTCTTCATGTATGTGATGTTTACTACCAGTTTAAAACTGTTATATCTGTTTTTATCGTTAAATCACAATTTTATGTCAGTTTATTTTATTTCTATTTTCTGTGGATTTTTTTTTTCATTTCTACAAGGGAAACTTGAAGGAAGTTACTACATATGCTATTTAAAAGGGTTTTGTTTGATTTAAGTGCGTATATTTCATTTTTGGTACTATCTGAATAAGTGAATTTTACTAAGTACTGTGACTCTGTGTGCTGCTCTTTACTACTCTGCAGAGGTTGTAGAACAAGGCTTAGGATATTTTAAACTGTTTCTTCTATATTTTATGCAATTTAGACCTATTTCCTGTTTCAGGGCATAGTTTATATTTTCTATTATCGCTGCCCTTAGTTATCGCTTAATAGTGTTAGTGTATTATTCTGGCTGGTGTTTTTTCCCCTGATTTGATGGATCCTGATAGGCTGCAACCTAACCCCCATCAAATTCAGTTGTACTTAAAAAGAAAAACTCAACAAAACCATGCCTCAGCCTACGGTTTATGAATATCTTGCTGCCATATGCCAGCCTGCAGACCACTTACCTTTTTTTCTGACACCCTATGATGTGAGCCCACAGCCATCTATGGCACAGGGGCAAGACACATTCTCATGGGGTTATTCTAATACCTGCTTCAGGTCTTGGGACAACCAAACCCTTTCGGTACAAGGGAGGCCTGGGGTAAGAGATCCCCCTTGCCACATAATACTGTCTCTCTGTCTCCAGATATTTTGCCCACAAGTTTAAACTTAAAAAAAATGAAAAAGTGAAATTTTGTGATGTACTTTGAGAGGAAGACAGGGACTGTATTGCATTTGTTGAGGGTATGACACTGCAGATAGCGCCCCACTGATTTAGCATGATTCCCTGGAGTGCAGAAGGGTGCTTTCTGTTTTTGGGAGTAAAGAGAAAGGCTGTTTTCTCAGTGCTGGGGTTGAGGGTACTCTATTCTCTTGTATAGGCAAGAGTGTCTAAGCTGACTAACACAGCAGATGATTGTCAGTTATCTTCTGCATGGAAAATATATTTTTCTGTACTAAATGATAGGTCTTGTGCGTGCTGACAAATCCAACGTGTGGGTTGGGAAATATTAGCCTGATTATGCTGTCATGAGCGGACAGGTGATCCACTGTGGCGACCCCTAACCGGGAAAAGCTGAAAGAAGAAGAAGAATGCTGTCTATGGGGATTCACTATAAAATCTCGAAATACAAGACTGAATAGTGGAAAACCCACATACACGAAAACCCATAATCACGAATACTACAACCGCGACCATTCACACACACACACGCACACACACACACACACACACACACACACACACACACACACACACACACACAAACCAGCACATAATCACACACGCATACATCTACCTAACTAAACAAACATAACACACACAAACACACCTAACCTACCTATAAGCAGCTGCACCCCCCACACCCCCCTCACTTTATAGTCTGACATTTTCCATTATACTCTGCTTCCTTTGGTGGGATATATTAGTTTTTTTTCAGGGTGTAGAATGCAACACAAGTCAAGAATATATCTTTACTGTGTTTTCATTACATAAGAAGTAAACACTGTTTTTCACCACCAAATTCCTATTTGATGAATTTATTGAGCAGATTAATAGTAGTGTGTCATGGCTGATGTTTGCTATAAGTAATATGGGAACTTCCTTTCATTTTTTAGGTGTTGTAATTACTATGGAAGTTTGTGATAAGAAGTCCTCCAGCAATATTTTTATAAAAGGCATTTTTGTTAACAACTATCTTCACTGTGACAGTTTCTAGCCACAGTTTATGAAGTTTAATGCATTCAGAGAGCAGATTATTAGGTTAAGTCAGCTTATTAGTGATGATGACATTTTCTTAAAGAAATGAATGTAGTAATAAATCTATTCCAGCAGAGAGGATATCCTTTTGACAAACGTTCTTTAATTTAAAAAAAATGTTGTAGAACAAAGAAATAAGAGGTTCCCCTGATTTTACAAGGATGATTTTGTTCTAAAAGTTCAAGTCTGAAAGAAGGAAGTGACAGAAATAAAGAGTTCAGCTGTTCCTTCCCTATACCTGTGAATATAGAAGGGACAAACATCCATCACATCATTAGAAATAATTGGAAAATATTAACAGGACACCAGGAAATAGTACAAATTATAGGCGATAAACCCACATTTGTTTATAAGAAAACCCATAATTTAAAGCAACTGTTAGAAAATTCTTCCAGCTCAATAACTTCATTAGAGGTGAACATGAAACTAGGTACATTCCCTTGTCACAAAAGCTCACAGTGTAGGTTTATTTTGACAGTAAGCAGCTTTTATTTTGAACATAACCATTGCTTGTATATTGCTAAAAATGGATTTACTTGTCAAAGTGAAGGTTTAGTTTAAGGTTTAGTTTATGCTGCAATGTGTTCCACCTGTAATCATTATACCCAAATTAACAGAAAGGATTAGAGAGTATGTTTTGGCTATCAAGTAAAAGGATAACACAAATGCATTAGCTAGACACTCACAAGTATGTGCGGATTTTACAAAATGTCTGTTTATGGTTATGGAAAAAGTAAATAAGCAGAAGTGTGTGGAGTCTTTTAAATCTTTTTTGGAGGTCATAGAACTCAAGTGGCAGTTATTCCTTAGAGCTGATTTTATTCAGGAATCAATGAAAAAAGGTTGATAAAAAGTTATTTAAAGTTTAAGAATATTTAGACTAAACGTTTACATATGTCAAAATTATTTTTCTTTTTATGAAACAGTTTGGTACATTTTTTTATGGTAGAAAGGAAGGATGTGTTTAATAATGCATTTCTGATTAAGTGATTTACTGTTTTATTGGTTAATTCAAATGACATCACATGCACAAGGCAACTTTTTAAACAGGTTTTATGGTCACTGTTGTTATTCTGAAGAAGTTCTGGTCATTAAAGGAATGAAAACGCTTAAACATTGTGGTGTGCCTTAAGTTTTCTGTGTTTCTTTTTTTACATATCTGTAGATGTTCACTCTCCTGCCACTAATGAATTTTTTAGCAGACACTTTAACCAGTTTGTGCAGTCATATTCAAGACTGAGTGATTTGGCTGTTGACAAAATATCAGAAAATAAATTTCCTCCATAAAGACAAAATTCTTTTTATTTGTAGCATGCCAAGGCTTATGCTTCATGCTTCATGGTCTGATGTAGCCATTATG
This sequence comes from Protopterus annectens, assembly GCF_019279795.1. Classification (NCBI taxonomy): domain Eukaryota; kingdom Metazoa; phylum Chordata; order Ceratodontiformes; family Protopteridae; genus Protopterus; species Protopterus annectens. The sequence goes on from NC_056728.1 coordinate 267,052,326, forward strand.
GTGAGATCAGATTCATTGTTGAGTTGCATTTAAATCCATAAGGATAACATTTCATTCTTAGGTGCATGCTGTACCTGAGCATACTCTAATTCCCTGAAAATGTAGGAAGCTCTTAAAAGGGGATTTACATATGACCTCTCATATTTTTAGGTACCAGTGGTGAGGTTGATAGCCCTATCACTTTTATACTCTGACATTTTACATTATATTCTGCTTCCTTTGGTGGCATATATTAGTTTTGTTCAGGATATAGAATACAGCACTAGTCAAGAATATGTCTTTACTGTGCTTTCATTACATAAGAAGTTAAAAAATATATATACACACATATATGCACTTTTTTCACCATATTTTTATTTTTGTTGTAAAGTGCTATGAGTTCTCAAATGTGACTTGACATTTAACAGTGGATGATATTTTCATGTCTTTTGCTGTCACTATCTGATATTTCACATTATGCTGTATTTTCATTTTGTAGAGTATGTGACTTCTGCTTAGTATGTGGAATGCGGTATTGGTCCAGATCAGTATCTTTTCTGAACTATTACTTCAGAAGTTAAAACATGTATAAGTCACCAGAAAAAGAAAACGTTTTTCAATCATAACATGGTATGGCCCAAACTCCATGGTCTTAAGCAACTAAAACAGTAAAGCAAAATTCAGTATTGAGCTAGATTTAAATCTTTAAGACCATAATTGCAGTCTTTGTTATATTTTATGCCTGATTGGCCTCTATATTGTGAACCCGCAAAGGAGAATTGCCATATAGCCATTCATATATTGGTACCAAATATAGGGAAATAGGTCTTTCACTGGCATAGTCTGATATTTTCATTATACTGAAATTCCATGTGGTAGCTGTAAAAATATTTCTTAGACTAGGCTATGATTCACCTGTTTAGAATATAGCAGTAAAATGTTGTCATTGCAGCAGAAGTTGAAATTGTATGTATTTCTTTGCATTATTTTATATTTTTTCACCACTTGTAATGTGAACTGGCTCAAACACTATAGTCTGTAGCAGCCAAAAGCAATGGGGTCAGATGCAACAGTGAGCTTCTCTTAAACCATTGTAGATAGAATTGTAGTATCAAATGGATTTTTTACCAGTGTGCCATATTATAATTCTATGAATATTTTATTATGAACTCTTGCTATATGGTGTTTTATAAAAAATGCAGGGCTTTTCATTATTAAAAATGGCATTTCGTTTTATACTTGGCTTCCATTGAGAGAAATTAATAACTTCTGCTTAAGAGTTAGAAGACAATGCTGATTGTGAATATAGCTCTGTATAGCTGTCATTAGAGCAATAGTAAAACTCATATATATCATTTGATACATACTGTGGTTCAGACTTATAGTGTGAAGCAGCCAAAGTGAGTGATGAAGTAAAATTTGTCATTCAGTTGCTTTGAAATCCCTAAAGATATATTGGCAGTCATAGGTGAGTTTTATTGTTGAGTAGTCTCATGTCATAACCAGAAAACTGTACAGTGGTGTTTTAAATTGGGACTGGTGTATGTTCTTTTATATAAAAGTACCAAGTACAGAGGTTCATAGTCTTCACTGTTACGATTTGACATTTTACATTATACTCAGTTTCCATTAGTGGAGTATGTATTTTTCTCAAGAGTAAGCTGTGCAACATTGGCCCAAAATTTATTCTTACTGAGTAGTTATTGCCTCTAAAGAAAACTCATGTATATTTCATGTTAATTTGTAACAGACCAAGGCTCAAACTTTGTAGTTTGAAGCAGCCAAAGTGGTTGAATCAAATTCAACACTGAATTAAAAAGCACCAAATAATTACTACAGCATACAATTAAAACCAAATCCAAAACTACACACTGTTGGAAATGCTGTAGAAAAACACTTCTGTCACTGGACAGAAAGATTCTTTAATCCGAAAATGATTAAGCACTTTCATTCACATTAGTAGCAAACTTCATCAGAATAACAAACATTCCACTCACTTCCTTATATAACAATTAAAATAATTAAATACCAACAATTAATCAAATCCATCCAATCACAAATAAAAATAAATAATTACAAATTACATATGGAATAATTAATTACATATAGTTGTATAACTTGCTATTACAATACAAATACTTTAATAAATATTTCTGACTATAAGAATAAAACTTTAATGGTTCAAAGTAAAAACTAAGTAAATAAATAAATATGTTTATATACTCAGGCACTTCTTAAAGGGACCTAGCTTACAATATACCCATTACCTAAACCTCTCCTGATTTCAATAACAAAATACTGTTAATAGAAACTTTCACATTAATCCCTGTATACTCCATTGCATTTAATTTCAACTGCCATACCGATTCCTTCTTCTCATGCTACTCAATCCCCTCCTCTGACATTTTGAGATACTTTCTCTAAAATAAAAAAATAAAAAACTTTAAAAAAATTTCTCACACCTGAAAGTGTGTTTAAATAAGGTGTTTTTCTCATCATTCTTAGATAGTGCATAAACATGTTCATAAATTCTGTTTTTTAATGCTGTCTCTGTTTTTCATATTTAGAAAGCATCAGAAGAAAAACATTGTGCAACATAAACCACTCCTTTAGTGTTACAGTTATATCTTCTAATCAAACAATCTAAACAAAAAATATCTTCCCTTGTAATTGATTACCCTTGGGTGGTTAGCTATAATGATATTACTGCCTTCAAGAGTAAATCTGCACTGTTTACATGCCCCACACTTTGACATTACACCTTTTCTAAATTCTCTTTCTTTATTGTTACCCCTTTCCATAATGCACTTCAGATCCCTACCCCTCTTAAAAACAAATCTAAGTACAGCTGCAATATGATCCAACAAATTTAAACTCCCAAACACTCCATTCCAATTTTTTAAAATAATGTTTTTATTATACTATTAGTCCCATTATAGGTTAACACCAATGCTGTCTTAAAATCATCACTCTTTCCCGAGGTTATGCTCATGTAGTCATTCCCTCTTAAAATTGGACAGCAGCTTCCATCTCTGTCCTTTGAAACTTCATCAGCCATACCCTGGATGAAATTCACTGGGTAGCCTTGATCCATAAAAAATTTGCTAAATTGGTCTACCCCATTTGTAAAGTCACTATCCTCAGATGTTATATGGGACAACCTCACAAATTAGCCTTTAACCACAGGTTTCTCTTTTGGCACATTGAATGAGGACTGGTAAAGTGCAAGTAACTATTACAGCAGGCAGCCTTCCTAAAAATATTGGATTTGAATCTTATTTTATCACAATCTTTACAAAGGGTAAAATCCAGATAATTAATTTTCATATAGTTTTAATCCATAATAAACTTTAAAAATTCTGTCACGTCATTAAATAATAACATTCTACTAACTGGTTAAGTGTCCCCTTCCATAAAATTAGTATAGCATCAATGAATATGAAATATGATAAAATAAATTCACAGTAATCATTATTATTAAAAATATATTTCTTTTTCCAATACCATAAAATAATATTAACAAAAGTTGGTGCAGCTGCTGCTACCATTACTACCCCTCTCTTTTGCCTATAATAATCACCTTCAGAATATAGAAAATTATTAATGAAAACCATTCCGTCAGTTCCAGAACAGAATTTATCAATTCAAAGCGCATATTTGCTCCTATATATAATGTCTCCTGAAGCCACTTAAGTCTTTCTTCATGAGGAATAACTGATGAGATCTTCAACATCCATAGTAACAAATATTAGCCTCTCATCAAAATCTACCTTAGTCAGTTCACCAAGACAATACCGTGCATCTTTTAAAACATATTTCTTATCATCAAAAAAAAAAAAAAAACTGTTCTAAGTGGAATCCACCATTATTACCAAAGGTTCTGTTTTTTGACCTCCCAGAAGCCACTGTGGGCCTAAGGGGAGGGTTGTTTACATTCTTGTGAATTTTTGGGATCCCAAATATTCATGGAACTAATGCTTTATTCACTGCCAAATATTTAACTATATCAATGGTAATAGTTTGATTTATCAACCCATCATGCAACCATACATCCATCTTACTATATACTATATTAATTTCATTTTTAGAGATTAATTAAAACATGTCATCATTTAGTTATTGGTACATTTTTGTAATACAATCCATTACATTTATCAAAACAATCCCTCCCCTTTATCTGGTTTCATTATTCTTACATCGTTATTGTTCACCAAATTATTAAGCACCATATTCTGCTACTTTGTCACATTAAAATATTTACTCCCTTTCACTACCCATTGGTACTTCTAATATCCTTTTCACACATTTTGTAAAAAGCCATAACCAGTGGCAATAATGGGGGATTAAAGGTACTCAACCTTCTACATTCCTGATTCCTGTTGTCTTCCCCATTACTAAAAAAAATCAACTTAAAATTAGTTTTTCTAACAAACAATTTTAATTCCAAAAGGGTATCTGCCAAGTCAAATGATGATGAGGGGACAAAAGTAAAACCTTTTTCAAAAACTTCAAAATGTTCCTTTTTAATATTAATATGACTGTAATTAAGTATCTTAAAACCACCACGCTCATATACAATATCAGATTTATTATCAAAATCTAAATCTGAGGAAATTAATATGCGTCCCCCTTCCCCTCCCCAGTCCTTTTTTGAGTGGTAATCCCATTTCCAGTCCTGGATCTAAAACTTGCTACTTGCTCCTTATTGTGTATTCCTCAGGTTTGCATCCTCGAGGGCCTTCTTGATGGTGGCGGAAAAACATTCAGGGGGGAGGATAAAACAGAAAAAGTCCTCACTATTATTTTGAACCTCACCATAAATAACATCATGACAATCACTGACAACCTTATTGTTAACATTTTAACCCCATTTTGTTCACCATAATTCTGTGTGGCATGTTTTGTTTCTTTTCTGAAACACCCCAACTTGCATTAATCATATCCTTCAACTTTCCTGTGTGTTTAGGAGCTAGGTAAGCTGTTTTATTTTCATAAGCCTTTTTGTCCCTAAATTTTTTTTCTCTTTCCATTTAATAATTTTATTACAAAACATTTCTGTCTTTTAAATACATCTTTATATGATAATTCATATATATCGAATAAATCATCAACTATCTCCTTGTGAATGCTTTCCATTTTCCTTTTATTGTTTGTAATCAATAATGTCATGTATTCCAGGCCCATCTGATAAAGCAATTCTAGCAAGTTGTGGTCTAAAACGGAGACCTGTTCTAACCCATTTGGATATTTCCATACCCTTAACATTTTAGGTACATATCCAGCCTTAATACAGTCTTCAAAGAAAACATTGTCCAGCTGTAACCCCCTAAATTGTTTCAGTAACCTTTCAGATTTTTTAGATGAACATAATCTCAGCTCTCGTGCCTCTTTCTCATCAGCTTCAGAATTTTTAAGGGTAAAAGGTTTGCTAAGCCATGCACTCAAATCCCTTGCTGTCACTTGTTTTTTGTTATCATCTAGTCTGGGTTGCACACTGAATTCCTCTCCAGATTCTCTGACATTACGTTTAACACAAACAACATCCATTTGATGTATATTCTGACCCTGTTGTCCATTTTGAAGCATTGTCATCAATCTGATCCATTCATAGAGTTCCACCATTTGGCTGCCATTACTCTGTGAAGGAATGGTTCCTGTAGACCCAAATGCCATTTACTGTTGCCTCAATGGTGCTACACTAGAATTCCTAGTCTTCTCCAAAAACAATGTTAATAGCAGGCACTTTCTTCTCCTTACCTTCACCTGAACTTCACAATTGGATCAAGAGTTCATTTAATAATGATAAGTCACTCTTGTCCATACTTTCCTTACTTAGTGTGCCTGCACAGACAGTTCCACTTGCCGGGAACATGGAATTGCACTTGTCTTCCTGTTCAATCCCAGCTAATAATGTTTCCTGTGACATCATTCCGAATAATCAATAAAACTAAAATATCAACAAATAATTACTACAGAGTAAAACTAAAACCAAATCCAAAAATATACACTGATGGAAAGGCCAATGGAAAAAAATAAATAATTAACTGTGGACATTTAACCAATCAAATTCATCCAACCACAAGTAAAAGTAAATAATTTCAAATTACATGTTAAATATTTAATTACATACAGCTACTGGGGATGCACAAGCCAGTGCATTTCTTTGTGCCGGTCCCAAGCCCGAAATAAATGGGGAGGGTTGCGTCAGGAAGGGCATCCGTCGTAAAACTTTGCCAAAACATTCATGCGGACAACAGTAAATATTTACATACCGGATTGGTCGAGGCCCAGGTTAACAATGACCGCCACCAGTACTGTTAGCCAACAATATGTTGGTGGAAATTGGACTAGTGTTGGCCGAAGGAGAAGAAGAGGGGGAAGGCATGGCCGAAGGCAGGAAGAGAGGAGAAAGGCTAGGACTGTGGTAGTGAGGGTCGGAACTTTGAATGTTGGCAGTATGACTGGTATAGGGAGAGAGCTAGCCAATATGATGGACAGAAGGAAGGTTGGTATATTGTGTGTGCGAGAGACCAGATGGAAGGGGAGTAAGGCTAGGTGTATCGAGGTGGGTTCAAATTGTTTTATCATGGTGTGGATGGGAGGAGAAATGGCATAGGAGTTATCCTGAAGGAAGCGTATGCTAAGAGTGTTTTGGAGGTGAAAAGAGTGTCGGATAGAGTGATGTTTATGAAGCTGGAAATTGATGGTGTAATGATGAATGTTGTTAGTGCATATGCTCCACAAGTTGGGTGTGCGATGGATGAGAAAGAAAAATTTTGGAATGAGTTGGATGAAGTAGTGATGACTTTACCCAAGGGTGAGAGAGTGGTGATTGGAGCATATTTCAATGGGCATGTTGGTGAAGGGAACAGAGGGGATGAGGAAGTGATGGGTAGGTATAGTGTTAAGCAAAGGAATGCAGAAGGTCAGATGGTAGTGGATTTTGCAAAGAGGATAGACATGGCTGTGGTGAATATGTATTTTAACAAGAAGGAGGAGCATAGGGTGACATACAAGAGTGGCGGAAGATGCACACAGGTGGATAATATCTTATGTCGGAGGGCCAGTTTGAAAGAGATTGGAGACTGTAAAGTGGTGACTGGGGAAAGTGTAGTTAGGCAGCATTGATTGGTGGTTTGTAGGATGACATTGGTGGAGGTGGAGTGTAAGGGCAGCACCAAGGATCAAATGGTGGAAATTGAAAAAGGGTAATTGTAAGGTGGAGTTCAGGGAAGAGTTAAGACAGGCACTGTGTGGCAGTGAAGAGTTACCAAATAGCTGGATAACTACAGCAGAGCTAGTAAGGGAGACTGCTAGAAAGGTGATTGGTATGACATCTGGACAGAGGAAGGATGACAAGGAGACATGGTGGTGGAATAAGGAAGTACAGGAGAGTATACAGAGAAAGAGGTTGGCAAAGAAGAAATGGGATTTTCAGAGAGATGAAGAAAGTAGACAGGAGTATAAGGAGATGAGGTGCATGGCAAAGAGAGAGGTGGCGAAGGCTAAGGATAAGGCATATGAAGAGTTGTATGAAAGGTTGGACACTAAGGAGGGAGAAAAGGACCTGTACTGATTGGCTAGACAGAGGGACCGAGCTAGGAAAGATGTGCAGCAGGTAAAGGTGATAAAGGATAATGAGGGAAACATACTCACAAGTGAGGAGAGTGTGTTGAGCAGATGGAATGAGTACTTTGAGGGGTTGATGAATGAAGAGACTGAGAGGGAGAGAAGGTTGGACGATGTGGGGATAGTGAATCATGAAGTGCAATGGATTAGCAAGGAGGAAGTAAGAATAGCTATGAAGAGGATGAAGAATGGAAAGACTGTTGGTCCAGATGACATACCTGTGGAAGCATGGAGGTGTTTAGGTGAAATGGCAGCGGAGTTTCTAACCAGATTGTTTAATGAAATCTTGGAAAGTGAGAGTATGCCTGAGGAATGGAGAAAAAATGTTTTGGTACCGATTTTTAAGAATAAAGGTGATGTTCAGAGCTGTAGTAACTACAGAGGGATTAAATTGATCAGTCACAGCATGAGGTTTGGGAAAGAGTAGTGGAAGCTAGGTTAAGAAGGGATGTGATGATTAGTGATCAGCAGTATGGTTTCATACCGGGAAAGAGCACTACAGATGCGATGTTTGCCCTGAGAATGTTGATGGAGAAGTACAGAGAAGGTCAGAAGGACTTGCATTGTGTTTTTGTAGACTTAGAGCAAGCATATGACAGGGTGCCTAGAGAGGAGTTGTGGTATTGTATGAGGAAGTTGGGAGTGTCAGAGAAGTATGTAAGAGTGGTACAGGATATGTATGAGGGTAGTGTGACAGCGGTGAGGTCTGCGGTGGGAGTGACGGATGCGTTTAAGGTGGAGGTGAGATTACATCAAGGATCAGCTCTGAGCCCTTTCTTATTTACAATGGTGATGGACAGGTTGACAGACGAGATCAGACAGGAGTCCCTATGGACTATGATGTTTGCAGATGACATTGTGATCTGTAATGAGAGTAGGGACCAGGTGGAGGAGACCCTGGAGAGATGGAGATATGCTGTAGAGAGAAGAGGAATGAAGGTCAGTAGAACTAAGACAGAATATATGTATGTGAATGAGAGGGTGGATAGAGGAATGGTGAGGATGCAAGGAGTAGAGGTGGTGAAGGTGGATGAGTTTAATTACTTGGGATCAATAGTTCAGAGTAATGGTGAGTGTGGAAGAGAGGTGAAAATGAGAGTACAGGCAGGATGGATTGGGTGGAGAAGAGTGTCAGGAGTGATTTGTGACAGACGAGTACCAGTAAGTGTGAAAGAGACAGTCAACAAGAGGGTAGTGAGACCAGCTATGTTATATGGGTTGGAGACAGTGGCATTGACAAAAAAGCAGGAGTTAGAGCAGGATGTGGCAGAATTAAAAATGTTAAGATTTGCACTGGGTGTGATGAGGGTGGACAGGATTAGGAGTAAGTATATTAGAGGATCAGCCCAGGTTGGACGGTTTGGAGATAAAGTCAGAGAGGCACGATTACATTGATTTGGACATGTGCTGAGGAGGGATGCTGTATATATTGGGAAAAAGATGCTAAGAATGAAGCTACCAGGTAACAGGAAAAGAGGAAGGCCTAAGATAAGGTTTATGGATGTGGTGAGAGAGGACATGCAGGTGGTTGGTGTGACAGAGCAAGATGCAGAGGACAGGAAGAAATGGAAACAGATGATCCGATGTGGCGACCCCTAATGGAAACAGCCGAAAGAAGATGATGATAATTGTATAACTTATTATCACAGTACACATGCTTTAATAAATATTTTTGACTACAATAATAAAACTTTAATATTTCAAAGTAAAAAGTTGTTTTATAAGAAAGTGAGTGGAATGTTTGTTATTCTGATGTAGTTTGCTACTAATGTGAACAAAAAAAAGTGCTCAACAATTTTCATCTCCAATAAAGAGAGTTTCTGTCCAGTGAGAGAATTGTTTTCCTACAGGCTTTCCAATAGCATGTATTTTTTTGACAGTGAATTACACAGAAGTTCCTAATTTAGTATAGCAGTCTTAGGTTTATGTTACTGTTGACTGTAACATTGTTATAGCCTGGAAGGTTTGTAATGAAGTCTTAAAGGGCAACTGACAAGTGGCCTTTTTTTACATAGGCATCAAATGTAAGAGTTTGCCAGTCTTCACTGTCACAATTTGATATTTTGTATTGTAACTCATTTCCATCATTGGCATATGATTTTTGCATCAGACTTGGCTGTGCAGCACCCATCCAGAGGGAATTTTTAATGAGATGTTATTACATGAGAAGTAAAAATCATATATTGATTTTTTTCCCCAGACAGGGACGTCTTTTGCCACTGAAATTATGATTATTACTTATGTATGTTCATTTATAAGTTAACTAACCAAGTAGGCAAATTTTGTAGCTGAGTTTATGATATATTATTATGAAAAATGTGTTGTAGTATTTCACCTGTTTTCAGAAATATGGTACGGTATTGATGGTTATCACCAGCTGTACTATATAACCATGTGGTTACTCTGTTTTTGCTAATTGGTTCACAACAAATGCATGTTTCTCATTTTTATAGGCTGGCAAACTCAGTGTGTATCGGAATGATGTCATTAGTTTGGTTTATGAAATGATTATGAAAAAGTAATAGTACAAAAAAGCACCTCCACGGAGTGAATGTTCCCGTAGTGTGGAATATGAGTAAAACAAAGAATAATTCAAAGTACATCCACAGGAACAAAACACAGCTGCAATGCAATTTCTCCGTTCTTATAGGATACTGCAATCGCCCAAAAATGCTGCTGCATACAACATAAATAGACTCAATATGCTTTATTTGTATCAGTCGGTAAGCGCTTTCACCATTAAGGCTTCATCAGACCATAGAGTTACAAACAAATACAGATTCTTAAATACTCTAGAAACTAATTGCTCATAGTTAATTAGTCAGTGCAATAGAATGACATCATTTCCTTGAACCTTGTAAAAGCATATATCTCTCTAAGAACTTGTACAGTGTGTTGTATTGTCATAAATAATCTATCAAATTATCTATTTAAAACGTACATATACAAAAAATTCTACTATTTTTTAAAACCAACAAAAATGAAATAAAATAAAATAAACAAAAAACTACATACAAAAATAAACTTTTAAAATGCTTTACCTGGTGGTGCTGCGGTAGCGTTGTCGCCTCACAGTTAGATGTTGCCCATTCGATTCTCAGTTAGAGCGTATTCTGTGTAGCGACATGCGTGAATGAGCGTTCCTTCATTGAAGGTTGTGCATTAGGCCCGGCAAGTCAGTACGTAAAAATGTACTGCCAATCATTAGCGAACCGGAGTTCCGCTGTGGCGACCCCTAACCGGGAAAAGCCGAAAGACACAACAACAACAACCTAAAATGATACATACAAAATTCAATGACCAAATATTCATTCAGCTCATACAAGAACAAGTATGCCATACAAAAATACCCAACTCAGACTATACACTAAAATATGACTAAACAATTTTTCAGTGTAATTATTCAACTAATTACTTTTATTCTTCTATTGTGTAGTATTGGTTTTAAGGGCACCTTATCACTGAGCCCGGGTTTCTTATCTGCTCTGCATCTAATGATCCATCTCAGTTCACATCCCTCTGTATTATTCTTGACATCTCCACCCCATATACTTGGATTAATGACTTGTAGCACCGAAAATTTAAAAAGATGTTTTAATCCTGCTATATGTGTGTGTCTCGCTAGCGCATTATGTTCGGAACCAATACGTGTGTGATAAATATGTTCCCTAATTCTTTCTCAAAGTTTCCTGTTGGTTTTTCCTATATAAAATGCACTACATGACACACATCTAGCAAGATAAATTACATGTTTTGTTTGGCAGTCAGCTATCCCATGAAGTGCATATACGTAGTTAGAAACTGGGTGGACAAAAGTGTTCCTAGTGTCTATATAATCACATTGATTGCATCTATGACATGGTTTCATTCCATTGGCACTATTGTCACTGACTCCTCTCCTAAAGGTCTTTGGATGACACAAAATCTGTTTTAAATTCTTTCTGTTCTTAAAGAGAAATTTAGGTTCATCCCCTACAATTTCTGTGATGCTTTCATCCAATATTAAAGTGTCCCAATGCTTCTACACTATATTCTTCAAATCATTGGTGTCTGAGGTAAAGAACATGGGTATTTGTATTCAACTATCTCTCCTTACTATTACCTCTTCATTCAATAGAGTGCTTCTGTCAGAAAAATATGGACTGGCTTTGGTTGCTCTTACTAAATTGGTCTCTTCAATTGCTTTATTCACCTCCTTGGAATTATAGTGTCTATCCAAGAGTCTCGATTTCAAGTCTAAGAGCTCCTGATCATATCCCTCCTGTGTCGGGTTTAATCTGGAAGCCCTCATGGCTTGGCCCTTGACAACATTTTTAAAAACATATTGGGGGTGCATGCTTTTTCTGTGTAGAAATGTGTTCCTGTAACATGCCTTCTTATATACCCCCGTGTTTAAAGAACCATTCTCCAGTCTCTCAATATGTATATCTAAAAAAGATATGCTCTGTCTTGAATAGACCATGGTGAAACTTAAATACTCAGTTAGGCTATTTATTTGTGATACAAATTCATGTAAAGTTGTTTCATCACCTTTCTAAATTAAAAACAAATCATCTACAAAGCATCTGTAAAAACCTACATTCACTTTGTAACTCTCTAAAGGGAACAGTTTTTCTTCTTCCCAACTAACCATGACTATGTTGGCGTGGCTGTTGGCACAGGAAGTGCCCATTGCTATGCCACAATTTTGAATATATAAATCCTCTTCAAATAAAAAGATGTTGTTATGCAGGATTGTCTCCAAGAAAATGGTTATTAAGTCTATGAGTTTAACATCATTTGTTGAGTGTGTCAACATATACCCATGTGTTTTCTCTACACCCTGCTCATTGGGTATTACTGTAAATAAACTTTTCACATCTAGTATGACTAATATATATTGCGCATCATTCATTACATTTCCCATATAATCATAGAGATCAAGTAAAAATTGCTTGCTATCTTTTAGAATGTAGGCATTAGCATCAACTACAGGTCTAAGAAAATGTTCTAGATAAATAGATAGGGACTCAGTGGCCCACCCCCTCCCAGCTACAATTAGTCTCATCGGAGGATTATGAGGGAATTTATGCACTTTGGGGAGTCCCTGGATGATTGGTATTAAAGGGTTATTGACCCTCAGGAATTTAAACACTTCTAGACTAATGTAGTTACTTTTTAAAATGTCATCCAACATGTCATAGATCCTAAACACTTTATTTTCCACTACCTTCATATTGAGTCTGGAATAAAACTTCTCTTCCTGTATTAAAGTTTTCATACTGTCTCTATAAATATCAGTGTCCATGATCACAGTCAGGCCACTTTTATCTGCTGGTCTGATGATTATAGAATCATCATTACTTAAATCATTCAAAGCTGCCCTTTGTTTGAATGTTAAGTGTATTTATTCCACCATATAATCCAGCAGTGATGGTGTTTGAATGGCTCTGTGGAGCCCAGATAAGAATTGCTTAGAACATGAAATGTAATGAAAATGTAACTAGTGCAGAAAAATTTTGTTTGAGACAACTTACGCACAGTAACCAATACAGGGTTATGAAACCAGACAAGGGTGGGGGGTTGTCATCATGACAAACACTGACTATGCATGTAAAATGCAAGTGTTATTAAGTGATGCAGTAACTTATGAAAGGGTGCCCAGATTTGATGTCTAAAGGGCCTACACTAAAATTGATTGGCAATTGTATGAATTTATGTGTGAGGGGATAATTTCTAATGAGGAATTAAAATATCTTTCAGTGGAAAATCCTATTATCCACTCTATTTTTGGTATCCCCAAAATTCATAAGAATGTTAACTTTCTTTCATTTAGGCCCATTGCTGCAACTAAGGGCTCTAAAACTGAACCCCTAGCGTCATACATAGACATTACTTTTAAAAATATACTGGACAAAGTACCGCACATTTTAAAAGATTCATGGCATTGTCTTGATAGTATTAGAAAAATTTATGTTAATTTTATTGATGATTTTTGGTTTGTCGCAGTCAGTGTCATTAATTTATTTTCGGTGATCCCCCACCATACTGGTTTAGAATTTTTCAGCAGTAGTCTGGCTAAGTATAATGATTTACATCAGGTTAAAAGAAGTCTGCTAGTGGATTTGTTGGATATAGTTTCATTCAACAACTTCATTTTGTTTGATGGTGAACATTATTAGCAAACGTTTGGGGTTGAGATGGGTGCCAGGTGTGCTCCTATTTATGCCAACCTGATGTTAGCAGAATGGGAACAACAAAAAGTGTTCAGTTCAGTTTATATGTAAAAAATGATGGCATATTTACGATATCTGGCCGATATACTGATTTTGTGGAAGGGCTCCAAGCATGACCTAGAAGAGTTTATTGGTCATCTGAATGGTACGACTGCTTTTCTTAAGTTTACAAGTCACATTGATAGAGACAAAATAGAATTTTTGGACATTCTTCTGTATAAAGAAACTAGTCAAATTCATTCAAATATCTGTCGTAAAAAAAATGTCGCAACTCATTTTTACACTATGAGAGTTGCCACCCCCACTTCCAAAAGAAAAATATGGTTACGGGGCAGATGATTCGAGTGTCAAGACTGATAAGTCAGGAATATTGTTTTAAAGTTGAACTATCAAAGCTCATTGATATGTTTAAAAACAGAGGATATCCTATGGATTTGTTGACCAAGCTTAGTAATGAAATTGAGAAAAGAAGGTGTAATGACTTTAGGCCTATTCTTCTGGATGATAGTAGAAGCAATACTACATTAAATGTTAATGACAAAAACAATTCTAGTCAGAACAACTCCATTAAAATGGTGTTGGAGTTTAATCCCACAGGAATAAAAGTTAAGAACATTATTCACACAATATGGGAAAGTGTATTTATTCAAGATTTAAAGGACACACTAGGTCCCAGTCCAAGGTTCATTAACAGTAGGGGCTTGAACTTAAAAGATCTGTTAGAAAGAGGTTCACTGGCTACCGTTCAGAATATTTCACAGGTGGGAAAATGTGGTACATGTAGTGTGTGCAAATTTATTGACGACGGACCCTATGTGCAAGTTCATAGTTATAAAAGAACATTAAAATGCCCAGCGTACTGTAATTGCAATACTAGCATGGTGGTGTATGTTGCCACATGTTTATTATGTTAGGCATTTTATGTGGGAATGACCACAAGGAAATTAAGGCTCTGTATATTGGAATATAATAGGGATATAAAAAATAGGAAGTCTACAAGTGCCCTGTTTTATCACAGTAAGAACTGTGTTAATTACAAAAGGTTTTTATTTTTTGTCATTGACAGGTTGCCTAAGAAGGATTTGGGAGGGGATACTAAAACTTTACTCGAAGTGAGAGAATGTTTATGGGAGTTACGCCTGGATGCAACTACAGCACCTGGCATTAATGAGAACATCTCTATAGCTAGTGTTTTGAAGTATAAATCCCAGTTCATATAATATTTAATTAAACTTGGTCAGTAATTATCTAATGGAAACAATGTTTTTTTTAAAGTTCACAGACATATTTAAATACACAGTTTTTGTTTTTATTTGCATGAAGTTTTACATTGTTTTAGTAGTGGATTTATTATGTTAGGCTATAGTAGTTTTTTTCTTATGCAGCAGTTGCTAGGTTCATGAGTGTAAAGGTGCTAAAGGGTTACTTATTTCTATGCAACTTTTTAATGATGTGATTGAGTGGTCTTAATTGCTATACAAGTGTTGATTTGTTTGCATTAGACTGACTCTGAAGAATCCCAATTTTTGGGTGAAAGCGCTGAGTGTGATTTTACTTGTGAATAAAAGCTGTCATTCCTTTCAAGTCGCGGATCTGTTTGGTTTTACTCCTTTACTAAATTCACTCTGCTACAGTTACTTGTAACTTACTATCCAACACTTTAACTGTATCACATCAACTTGCATCTGTGTAGCTATTCTGCCTTTCTACTTTAAAGCACTAATTCCTTTCCTGACTTTAAGTATGTTTACCATACCTTCCACTCACGTGACTCTAGTGTTATCTAAAACTTTAACCGAATCATCCATCTAAACTGCAAAATGCTATCTGTACTAATAATCACCCCACTTTTTTTCTCATTGTACATGCTGCATCACCCACTAGCATGTTATTCTCAAAACTCTAATCCTCCACACCCACTGCACCCCATTACCAACTGCAGTTCACTTTACTTTAAGTCTCAGCCTTATAATTCCCAAACAATACATTGTGTAAAAACAGTGATCAGTGCTACAAATCCAAACACTGGTGTTTGCATTCAACCCCACTTAATCAAAAACATAATAGTCCATTCTCCACCATTTTTGTTATTCTTACTAAAATACGATGATCTGGGGATATACACCCCACTCCTGGTCCCAGCCCAGCTAATAGCACCCTGTCCACCACTCACAGTCCAGAAGCAAATATAAGTAATGAAATAAGTTCAGGCAAAGTCCAGAATACAGCTTTAGGCATACGATTTATTAACCTAAACATACAAAGTCTTTGCAGTAAACTAATGAACCTCCATTCATATTACATCCCTGATATCCATGTACTCACAGAAACCTGGTTGAAGCCATCTATTAAAAATGAAGGCATTCTCTACAAGGATATAATATCCTAAAGCCTGACCACAAAAAAAGGGACTAGCCATGTAACCATCTTGTATCAAAGTACAGTACAAATTTACCCATCTCCACTTTAGATACTTCCCTTTGACAATGCTGAACTTCTAGTTAGCCTCTTTTAAACTATCAAAAAGAATATCCTTATATATTCCCTCACAAAATGATAAATAAACTCTTAAGGATCTTGCATGCTGGCTCTCAAAAACATTCCCCATGAAACTGTCATACTCACGACCTAAGTGTTAACTGGATAATCTCATCACATAAAGGGCCAGTCTTTGACAAATTAGATGCAATAGGCCCCACACCCTAAGAAGGCCCTGTAATTGCCAAAATCACATCTAAAAAGGTCTTCACTTTGACAACAAAAAACAAATCTCTCAGCCTTCCAAGAATGAAAGAACATAGAAGTGTACAAGAGCATCATTCCTACAGATGCTTAGGATCATAGGCGATTACTAGGCTAATGGCTCTGGAGCCTTTTTCAGCCTAGTCATTCTTGCCCTAGAATTCCCAGTTATCAGTGACCATAGGCTAGAATGGCTTTGGTATTTGCCTGTTACTTAGGTCATCTACAAACTGCCCTTGTCTATATAAGAGCCATAGGCAACAAGCCATGGGTGAATTTGTGATTTCCCATCCGTTGGTCCAAATTACATTTGAATAGGCTTAGGGAAGAATTCTGTTTCACATGAATGGGGAATCTGCTCCAGAGAAGGGTTAATCTCTGTGATACATATCTGTCGCTTCAACATGTTTTGTTTATGCTACAGACGAGGTTTAGATTCTTAGATCGGGTAATTCTAGTAATGTTTGTTTTGCGAATGTGTATCAGATCCATCAGGGCTGGATCGGAGAATGCCTGCAGGTAAGGCATAGATTGCCCCTCGTAGTCTGTAGGAAACTAATTCCAGGGGCAGGGCTGGAGATTTTCCAGCTCGGTTAATGAGAGAAATTTTCCATCCATATGAGTGCCACCAATGAGAGAGACTTCCAAGCAACATAAAAAGTGCAGTCTTTTCCAACCTCGAGGAAGCTGAAGCTGGCCAATCTGGGAGTGCAGTCTTTTCACTGAAAGTACAGTGCAGTGCTCAGATCTGCTGATGAGGAGGACATTCAAGAAAGTTAGTAACAGCCTTTTCATTTTTCAGAATTGCTTGCAGAGGTAGGAGTGTGTGTGTGTGTGTGTGTGTGTGTGTGTGTGTGTGTGTGTGTGTGTGTGTGTGTGTGTGTGTGTGTGTGTGTGTGTGTGTGTGTGTGTGTGTGTGTGTGTGTGTGTGTGTGTGTTGGCTTTCTCATGTTATTGTTGTGGATTGCAGTCATTAAATAATGTCAGTTGTATGACTTTCCAACTTTGTATTCCTCACAAAATGGTTGTTGATCAAGTATATAAAAAATATTTTAAACCTGCTCCTGATTTTGCTTTTTTGTCTCTGATTTCTGGGATAAATTGAGAGGGCAGAGGAGAGTTACAGTGGATTTTTTCCTTCATATTTATGTTCTATTTCTTGTCAAATGTGTTGCTTTCTGGTAAAGTGCTGTGGAGTGTAGTCACTAAATAGTGATAAACATTTGAGTTTCATTATATACCCTGTCAGGAAATGTTTGCTAATGCAAAACCTTCCATAATAGTAATTTTCTAAGTATATAAGATCAATACTTAAAGTCTGTTCCTGAGTTTGGTTACCTGTCTGTTCCTGCACTAAGAGGTTGGGAGTACAGGGGTAAGTAATGAATTGCACAGTATGGTATATTTCAGCGTGCTGCTGTGAGAAATATTAGGTCATTATTTATGTATTTGTTCATTCATCTGATCGTAAGCAAGCATCTATGTACAGTGGATATAAAAAGTGTCCACACCCCTGTTAAAATGCCATGTTTTTGTGATATAAAAATATGAGACCACAATAAATCATTTCAAAATGTTTGCCACCTTTAATGTGACCTATAAGCTGTACAATTCAATTGAAACACAAACAAATCTGTTAGGGGAAAAATATAAAAAATAAGAAACGTATAATACGCTCGTTGCATAAGTGTGCACACCCTTAAACTAATACTTTGTTGAAGCACTTTTTGATTTAATTACAGCATTCAGTCTTCTTGGGTACACACTTGCCATCAATTAAAGAGACTCTGATTGACCCCAAATGAAGTTTAGCTGTCCTAGAAGGATTTTCCTGACATTTACTCAGTTGCCTGCTATAGCAAAAACCATGGTTCACAAACAGCTTGCAAAGTATAAAAGGGATCTCATTGTTGAAAGGTATCAGTCAGGAGAAGGGTACAAAAAATTTCCACAGCATTGGATATACCATGGAACACACTGAAGACAGTCATCAAAAAGTGGAGAAAATATGGGGCAGCAGTGACATTGCAAAGAACTGTGCATCCCTCCCCAACTGGTGAAAAGACAACACGAAAACTGGTCAGGGAGGCTGCCAAGAGACCTTTAGCAACACTGAAGGAGCTGCAGGAATTTCTGGCAAGTACTGGTTGTGTACCACATGTGACAACAAAATCGTATTCTCCATATGTCTGGACTATGGGGTAGGGTTGCAAGACAGAAGCCTTTTCTTACACAAAAAAACATCCAGGCCCAGCTAAAATTTGCAAAACAGGACATCGTCTCCCAAAAGCATGTGGGAAAATGCGTTGTGGTCTGATGAGACCAAGGTTGAACTTTTTGGCCACAATTCCAAAAAGTACGTTTTGCGCAAAGCAACACTTCACATCACCAAAAGAACACCATCCCCATGGTGAAGCATGGTGGTGGCAAGTGGGGCTTTAGTCAAGGTGGAGGGAATTATGAACAGTTCCAAATACCAGTCACTTTTGGCCCAGAACCTTCAGGTGTGTGCTAGAAAGCTGAAGATGAAGAGGAATTTCACCTTTCAACATGACAATGACCCCAAGCATACATCCAAATCAACTAAAGAATGGCATTACCAGAAGAAAATTAAAGTTTTAGAATGGCCCAGTCAGATCCCAGACCTAAATCCAATAGACAATCTGTGGGATGACCTGAAGAGGGCTGTGCACAAGAGACGCCCTCGCAGTCTGACAGATTTGGAGCACTTTTGCAAGGAAGAGTGGGCGAATATTGACAAGTCAAGATGTGCCATGCTGATAGACTCCTACACAAGAAGACTGAGTGCTGTAACTAAATCAAAAGGTGCTTCAACAAAGTATTAGTTTAAGGATGCGCACACACAAAAAAGTTTTAGTTTAAGTGTGTGCACACATGCAACCAGCGTATTGTACATTTTTTTTTATTTTTTATATTTTTTCCTCTAACATATTTGTTTGTTTTTCAATTGAATTTTACAGGTTATAGGTGACATTAAAGGTGGCAAAAGTTTTGAAATGATTTATTGTAGTCTCATTTTTTATATCACAAAAACCTGGCAATTTAACAGGGGTATTTACACCTTTCATATCCACTGTATGGAGCCATGCAAGGGGCTGTTATTGATGTTAGTGTGTGAGTGTGTGTGTGTGTGTGTGTGTGTGTGTGTGTGTGTGTGTGTGTGTGTGTGTGTGTGTGTGTGTGTGTGTAAATATTTGGTTCCTACATCCCAAAGTAATTATGGTGTAAAGGAAGAAATTTATTGTATTAAATAGGAACATAATTATATGAGTCATATTCTTAGGGTGTGATTATTGGTTTCCTTGTTTTGTTCACTATTGACAGTGTGTTTTTACTGATTGTATGTGAATAAACTGGATAGCATGAAATCCGAGTTTAAAGTTAAATCATTAAGTATGAGTATATTTTTAATTTACCATGTTTTTGCATGCAAGCAGGTGTGAAACGCTCTGTGTGTCAATTACATCAGTTTGTTTATCAGGCACATAGTGCAGACGAGTAGGGCTGTAAGCTGTTAATAAGTTATTTTTGTAGTGCAGGGTTTGATCCCATCAGCCTTTATTTGTCTTTGACTCTGGCCAAGTCACTTCATAAGGCAGTGTGCCTAGGCTGCTCTTGAAATTCAATGCTTGTGTTGAGTGTTCTATCCCAAACTGTTAGCAAATGCATTACTTGTTTGTCTTTTGAATTCTTGCACCCTTCACGTAGCTGCTAATTAGTGCTTCACTATATGTCATTTTTTACTGTGAATCCCAACACATCTTTTTTAGTTTAATGTGTTGCCAGATGCATTTTCAGTAAATGTGAGTTTCAGGGAAAGAGAAGTTTAGTGTTACTCAAGTTAAGTCTGTTTTAAATGTGAGAGTGTTTTGTTTTGTTTAGCAAATAACTATGTGTTTTTGCTGTAAAATGTGAAATAAAATTGTGAGATTAAATCCATATCTTTGTGATCATTGTAAAAGTAAAGGAAAAAATAGTATGAACATTGTATGGTAATTGGGGACATGCAGCCAATAAATTTGCAAATGGTATGGGTGGGGGAGAGCCGGACTATTACCCTGCCTAAGGCCTCATTTGACCATGATCTGTTTCAACTGTCCAGAATTTTGCAGACTGTCCACAACTTTGATTCAGTGCAGTAATGTCAGACTTCTTGAGCAAAGATGTTGAAAGTTATGAATGTGTCTTGGGGTCTCCCCTTAGGCTGACCCTGATCACATGCACTCACTGAATTTCTATTACATTTCCTAGTTGACAAATACACCATCCAGATTTACAAGGTTTCAGACCCTTTCACAACTATAAACTAGATTCTTGCCTCTAATGTAGACAAAATGCAAGAAGCAGGCGCCCTTCCTAATACCTGATCGCTGCTGCACATACACCATTAGATAATGCCGTACTTCTGCTTCTCCCCACTATAGGCTAGTTCATAACTTAACAAACTTTAATCCTGAAACTTTCATATCCACCCTGCAGCAGTGTAACTGGCACCCAGGGAAGCACATGCCTTTATACAATGCATTTGAAACCTTTAACAGTATCATCTACATGGGGTGGGTGTGTCACTTCAACAGTGACAGTAATGCCGCTCATAAATACTTCCCAATGGGGTCTTGTCTTGAGATTGACATGGTTGAATTTCTTGGGGTGCTAACGAGTTCATTCACTACTTCATTTTACATAGAGGCAAGAAAGAGGTAACTTGATAAAATCTGAGTTGTTTTCTTGCAATAGACAACAAAATGCCAGCTACATAAATAAACTTTCCTCAACAGATTTCCAATAGAAACTTGCTAATGAAGTTCAATTTAGTATGTATTTGCAATCTGTAGCAGGTAAACATAGCATTTGTGACTCTCCCATGGCTTTAAGCAAATAAAATGAGACCAGAACTTTTATTGAAGCTAAACTCCTCTTTCATTGCAGAGCGTAGAATTTTGGCAATTAGATTTCTTAGTTTCAGTGACAGAATCACATTCAGGGAAAACAAGGAATCATTCCAGATGCATTTCTCTGCTGTCCCTGAATCTGTGTGTAGCTGCAGTTCTCCTTGATGAAGTGCAATTACTCCCTGGAATTCTCTTTCTGTCTCTGTTTTTGTACTTCAGGGTTTTTTCCATTAACTGTTAGGTTGAAGCTTCTTGTCTGCATTTTCTCCAAAAGGAATGTGCTACAGTGCTTTTACTGTAAAGTAGTAGCTATTTCCCATTATACATTTACTGTGGATTTTTACGCAGGCTAACATGCAGACTTCACCCTCTTTCTGTCTGTTACCTCTTTCCTCCTTTATGTTTCTGGGTGGTCCCCACTTTCAGGGCATTCAGGTCAAAGTAAAGTTACCCAGATGTAGCAAAAATGACGATCATCCTTCACCCAACTTTACACCACTATGTAAAAGTGCTCCTCACCCAGCATTGACCTAGTTATTTGAGCATTTATTGTCATGTCTACAGCTAAAGTAAAGGCGCAACCCAACAAGTACTATTTCAGGGATTCTAAACCCCATTTGATTGCTAAGTAATCCCTTTCATTGACATCATAATTCTGTTCATGTGCAGTTGAGTTCTCTAATAAGGAAACATAGGCTATCCCTCATCCTGCAGTAAGACGACTGCTCTCAAAATTACCTGTGAGGCATCAGTATAAAGATTAAAATGCTTGGAGAAGATAAGACTAGGTAATATTATGGCCGAACACAAGGCTGGCTTTTTTTTTTTCTTAAGAAGGCCTTGTCAGCCCTCTCTGTCCACTTTATCTTATATGGTGCTTTGGCTTTAGTAGGTTAATTCAGTGAGAGGAAACACCGTGGTAAGAGGAAACACCATGGTGGCAAAGTGTGGTAAAAAAAAATCCAAAATTCCTGTGATATCCTACTAGACCAGAAATTCTTTAACTCAACACTTAGCAAGATGTTGTGGCCACTTTTGCAAAGCTTCACTTTTGTCTGTCCGTGGTGTACTATGAATCCAATGACATAGGCAAGATACTTTGCTTTCATAATTCCAGGTTTACATTTTGAAGTATTAGCTATTAATCCAGCCAGTAATCATGTATTTAACGCAGCCAGTACTGGTAAGTGACTCTCCCAGTCTTCATTGAATATTATGATGTAGTCTACGTATGCAGTGGCATAACTACTAAGAGGTTTTAGCATTCTGTTCATTAATAGCTGAAAGGTGATTGAAGCACCACTAAGACCAAAGACCATTAAAGCATTTTTTTTTTCTGTTGGGCTTGCTTTCTCAGTGGTATTTGCCAGTATCCATTAGTGAGATCATGGATAGTTAAGTATGTGGCAATAGCAAATCTTTCAGTCAGTTTTTCTACCTAGGGAATTGGTAAACCTTGAACTTTGACACTTTGTTAAAGGGAGAGCAGTCTTTACAAAACCATATGCAGGGTTTGAGTCTCGCAAGGGATAATTGGCTAGGCTTAAAATGGCTCAGAAGGGCAGTTAGCTTAGTACTACTCTATGAACCTATGAATCTATCTCCTGTCACCAGGCTTGGGTACCAATACTACCTGGCTATTGCAGGAACTATGGGATTCCTCAGTCACCCATATTTTACTTTTCTGACTTATAGTGTGTCTTTTTACCTCAGGGATTCTGTATTGTTTCAATGTGGCTATCTCCTTAAGTAAGGTAAAGTGTCATGTTAGATTACGTTGGTTCTGCCCAGCATAGTAGAGGTTATGTTTTTGTTTTGGACACAGCCTTGCACTTCCATTTTCTGGTACATTTACAAGTCTGTATCTTTCTGAATTTCAGGCTCAGTGTTAGTTGGACTAGGTCCATGTGTGGTCAGCTTCACCAGTAGTACCTCAGGCTGTGTCCAGCATTTCAATTAATTTGTGTGATACATGTGCTTAGGTTTCTCTTTCTCTGTCGGTGACTAACTGTGTAGTTGACCTCCCCTATTTTTTCTATTAATATATATTCCCCTGCCATTGCGCCAGAATCTTGTTTTCCACTGCCTTGCCTCAGGAACTCTTGTAGTTTGGCTTGGTTATTGTCATATTTTCATTCTATGTGTTCCTTAACAGTAGACATAACTGCTCACATTCTGTCTTGCATGTCAGAAATTTGCTCCAAGGCATTTTTAAGGGAGTACTTTCCTTTTCCCAAATTTGTTTTGTTGTCTCCAGAGTTCCCCTAGGGTGTCTTCCATATATAACATTACAAAAGGGCTGAAACCTGTAGACATCTGAGGCACTTCTCATATTGCAAATGTTTACTAGAACAGTAAAGTATTCAATTTTTTCCATCCTTTTCATGGCTTTTCTTAATATAGATTTCAGGGTTTAATTAAATCTCTCTACCAACCCGTCTATTTGGGTGTTGTATACTAATGGGTAGAGAGTTATTTATTATCATTTATTTGACATTTGTTTACCAAGAAAGTCTGACTGGGTGGATGCCCATTTTCAGAGGAGAACTGGGGAGAAAAGCTCCAGAACCAATTAACATATTACATTAGCTTATATTAGCTTATTACAGAACAACAGTGAACATTTTCAGGTACAAAAAAGAATATACAATAATGGATAGCACATCATTTTTACATATATTAGATGAAACATACTTGCACAATAATTACGGACATTCGATATTACCAAGGAGACTGTATACATGAGACAAGTGGTCTTCATAATTATATGATTTAGATCTGTATGATGTTTAATTTTAAAACACTAACTCCATCATTACTTTAGGCATGAATGGAGTTCCTAGGTAAGTTAAGATTTCCTTGGGAATTACAACTCTCTTAATCTTAGAAAAGGGTATACCTTCTACATTACAGGGTAATTTGCCTTTTTTTTAGTGGATCCTGTACTTGAATGACCTTTCCCACACAAGTTTTTCCATAGCTGTAATAACTGATTAAAGTGTTGTTGTCTTTCGGCTTTTCCCGGTTAGGGGTCGCCACAGCGGAACTCCAGTCCGCTAATGATTGGCAGTAGATTTTCACGAACGCCAAGGTGCCAGCTCAATGTTCAACCTTCAATGAAGGCATGCCCATTTACGCATGTCTTTCGAATGCCCACCCAACTGCGGGGAGGACATGCAGACTCCACACAGAAGGCACTCCCCGGACTCCAACCGAGAATCGAACAGGAGAACCTCTTGCTGTGAGGCAACAACGCTACCGCTGCACCACTGCGGAATAACTGATTAAAGTATTTTCCCAAAATGGCTTAATGTGCCAAACAGTATTTCAGTTTATTATCGTTGGTTGTTAGACTGTTTCTCACTGAGCACTGCTCCAGGTTTTGGTGTTTGTTAGTTCTCAGTTTCATCTGTTTGGTTCCTAGTTTATTGTTTTTGACTATGTCTGTTACTGGAGTTGGTGCAGTAGCGCATAATAAAGGAGGAGTGGTGGAGACTTTGAAAGCTGTGGGAGACCTCACACCATTATTGCAACAAGTAAGCCAACAACTAATTACTACATTAAACCATTTTGGGATACAGTAAACGCAGAACTGTGGAACAAGGGACATTGATGATAGTTTGGGATATCCATTAACCCAACCTACAGTGTGTACAGGTCAGGAAGTC
The DNA here is from genome assembly GCF_019279795.1 of Protopterus annectens. Taxonomy (NCBI): domain Eukaryota; kingdom Metazoa; phylum Chordata; order Ceratodontiformes; family Protopteridae; genus Protopterus; species Protopterus annectens. The sequence goes on from NC_056728.1 coordinate 267,077,472, forward strand.
TGTTGTATTTATTTAATAAATAGTGTTTCAGTTTATTAACGTTGGTTGTTGTACTGTTTTTGCTTAGCACTGCTACAGGTGTTATTTATTTACTTATTTATTTATTTGTATTTGTTAACCGGGTTGGTCCAGCTGGGTAAGAATTACCCTTTTTCAGTGGAGACCTGAGGAGAAAAGCCCCAAACAGACATAAAAATACATATGAATAGAGACAAATTAACAATATTACAGAGGAAAACAATATTATGGGTACAATTCTGTTAGTTCTAAGTTTCATCTGTTTGGCTCCTAGTTTATTGTTTTTGTCAATGGCCATAGGGTGTTTACTTAACCCTCAAATGGTATGTGTTCCCAGTTCTGTAACAAAATATTTTTTAACAGACCCAAGTATACAGATACTTTCCACTTGGCTAGTGGTATTCTTTTTACTTTCACATGCCTTTTTCCTATTCAGTAGGGTCAGCATCTTAGCTCACTCTAGGCCTTCAAGGGATTTCCTTCTGTCAAAAAATATTGTTTAATTAGCTCTTTATACTGTGCTAGTACACTAAGACTGATTTTGAGGAAATATGAAGTAGAAAAATCATGTTATCGTTTCAGATATTACATGACAGTTTTTTTGGGCGGGGGGCTAGACGTCCATATTAATAACATTTATAGCATTTTATTTTATTCCATTAATTTTTATAGCCAGTTCCCATTTCTATATGGGCCTTTTTCTATGATTTCTCTAAGGGCATCTCATTCCCAAGTTTTACCCCAAGATTGCTTTTACCAGTTCATTTGTGAGGTCAGGGACGTATTATCTTCTGTCCATCAGGGTTTGCAAATTCTACAGCCATAATGTACCGCTCACCCAATTCAGTGAGCTGGTCTACTGTAGTAGGATTCTCTTGAGAAACCCATCTTAACATAGTAGTAGGGGGGACTCCTAGAAGCATGTTCATAACAACAAGTTTGACAACCCTCGAGGCAACAATTGTCTCAGGCTGTACCCATTTCATTGCAAGGTGAATCAAGTCATATATTTAGGATCAAGGAGTTGTCTCCATTGTGTACATCCAGATATGAGAAACAAACATATCAGCTCCAGGTAGTGCAAACTGTGCAGACCTCATTCCTTGTGCACTTATTATTTTTGCACTGAATGCTAATGCAATCGTAAAAGTATTTTTATCTTGTAAACTACTAATATCTAAACATTTATCAGACAGTCAGTGTTTACATTTTCAAATTCATGTTTGGCTTCTCAGATCTAACTATGTCATTAAGATGTTCAAAACCATTTTATCCTTTTACCCCATCCACTCAGTAAATCCATATTGTCCTTTAAAAGGAAAAAAAATCACATACATCCACAAAAACTATTTACACAAAGAGATCAGGTCTTTGTTTAATTTCTTTGTTTTTTGTTTTTTATTAAACAACTTTCAGACTTCTGGTATGACATCATTTATTAAACATTTTTAAGTTATTGCATGTCGCTTAGGTTAATGAGTTAATAAATGATTGTGTGCCGAAAGATCGTTATTCATTGCAGACCATTTATTTTTATTTTTTTTTATCTCTAATCCCTTAAAGATCTCTCCTCCATTTACCTAACTTGTTAAAACTTACACTTCCTTGTAATTTTATTGGCTACAATTAATATCAAAAGAAATATCTTCATTTTTAGCATATTGTTTTATATCAACTTAATAAAAATGCTTGTAAATTGAGACTAAATTGCTTTCCACATATATAATTAAACATATTACTCAGTTCTTGCTCATACAGTGTCAACCCAGAATATTCCCAAAAAACATGTTCCCAATTCTACCTCTCTAAACTATCATAGCACCAACAATCATCCCTCATATCTGGGGGCATTTTTCAGGTCTTAGTTCAGTATAAAAATGTTTGCGTAAACATTTTCATGCAAAAATTCTACATTTTCTTGAATTAGTTGCATCAAAGAACAAGACAGATCTCTTCCCATTCCTCATCAAGCGTAGGCCATTGTAATTTCATATTCTGAGATGCTTTTAATTTTATACCATGCTGTGCTTTCAAATCTAGTATGGCCTTAGTATGCTCTGCTTATAAATTTGTTACTCACCCATATGAACCTGTTGAGCAGTGACTGTAGCTGTGACTCCAGTACAGACTAGCTAGGATTTCATCTTTTAGGCTTTCTTGGTTGTTGGAGTGAGACAGTTCTACATCAAAGTCTGCTTTCTGTGCCCTTCCACAGACATATGGCACCAAAGTAGGAGACCATTCTGCTTCAGGCCACCCTTCCCTTTCTGCTGCTTATCTGACTGTTAGGAAGAAGCCCTCTACATTTTCTTTTCTATACGTTTTTGTAAGAAAGAGTAAGCTGTATGGTTAGCAGGCTCACCTATGCTATGAGAATGTGCTGCCGTATTAGTTTACTAAGACTGGTTGCAACATTTGTTGTAAAACCACAATGCCCTGAAACATTGGGTGGACAAACTTTGTTGTAGGGAGGCCTGAATATCCGCAATATTTTCCTGTAGCAGCAGGTTAGTTTCTTGTTGAGCAGCAACAGTTTTACAGAAGGCTTCTTTCAGTTTCTCCATTTTTCTCAATTAGACCCTGCCCTGCTGAAGCCACCTAACCAGTTTGTTAAGATACTTGCTGAAGTCACTAACTCTCTTTGGCTTCAGTGAAGACAGATTCTACATTATTCTCATGGGTGGGCAGCTAACAAAGCTTGCTCCACACTTCAATATTTTTGAGCCACCAGTCTACTGTTTTCTAGTTGTTTAACATTAGCAGGGATCATAAATTGTCAAATTCTACACCATATGTAACCTACAACTGACAGTTCTTTAGTTTCAAAGAAGTGCACGGACCACATGTTATAATGTAGTCAGGAAAGAGGCGTTTTTGGTAAAACCCACAAGCTGCTCATTTGAAGTGAAAGTGTACATGTACAGTCTTCATCTGTCAAACATAGCATCCCCTGCTTTCCTGTGACATTAAACCAGTAAAATGAGAATATTTCCTTTACTGAAGTTAAATTTTTCTTTCATGACAGTTCAGAAGGTTTTGCATTTAGAATTATTAGTTTCCCAGTAAAGATATCCTACACATATAAACAAGGAATCAATCCCAGTACAGCTCACTTTTCTCACTCTTTCTCCTGGATGAAGTGTATTTGCTCCTACAAACACTATCTCTTTATATCTCTGTTCTTAAGAATTCTTCCACAGATTGTCTCAGGTTGCAGGCCTTTACATGCATCTTCTCAACAAGGAATACCTGACAGTGCTTTTATTGCAAAGCAGTACCTCCCTCCATTATAGCTTTGCTGTGTGTTTTTATGCAGGCTGACATGCCTGCTTCATCTTGTCTCAGCCTGTGCCTATTAACCCTTTAATTTTTTCTGTTTCTAGGTGATTTTCACCTTCTTGGAGTTCAGACTAAAGTACATTTAGCCATTTCTGACTAAAGTAAAACACATAGTTCACCCAATCTTGTTACCACTAAGTTACAGGTCATACTGTAAGGCTGCGTGTTAGTAGGTAAGTAATATGGGAGAATGAGTGTCCACCCCCTTTTAAGGAAGCTCCGTAGGCCTAGTAGTGGGCTGTAATCTCTGACATTTTCCAGGTAGCAGATCACATCTTGGGGGGAATGAACATTGCCATGGCTCCCTCTGTTTCAGTTCATAGGTTCATAGGTGTGTACTAGGCTAAAGGCCCTGGAGCCTTTACAAGCCGGCCATAGAAGTGCCCTGGCATCGTGCTGCCCAACATTAGTTCCCAGTGCCTCTATCAAGTAGAGCCACTGAAGTGATCCCTGGGGTGAACTTTCTCTTACCCATTCACTCATCAAGATTTCTCTTGACGAGAGACAGCGAGGTGCTCTGCTTGACATGTATGGGAAGTCTATTCCAGAGTGTGGGCAGTCACTGGGTGAGGAACCTGTCCCTCCAGCATGTTATGTTGATTGTGGTAATGAGGTTGAGGTCTCTGGAGCGTGCGGTGTGGAGGGATTGGGATTTCTTTAGATGTAGCATTTCTAACAGAGTTGGGTCAGACATAGTTTTCTAAGTCAAGCAGAGATCACCTCTAAGTAATCGATATGAGACAGAGAATAGCTGGAGTCTTTTGAGTCTGTCCATGTAGGACATGTGTTTAATGCCAAGGATCCTCTTCGTGAGTTGCTTCTGTGGCCTCTCCAGCTGTTGCAGGTGTCTAGTGAGCTACATGCCAAATGGGGCATTGTACTTGATGATTGTTCTAATGAGGGAAGAGTAGAGAGAGACGATGACGTCTTTCTTCCTGGACACAAAACCCTTGGTAATGAGATGTGCCACATAGAAGGACTTTCTGACCACAGTGGCAATGTGGTGGTTGAAGGAGACTCGGTTACTGTCAACCTGCATCCCAGATCTCTTATAACACCTTCAGTGTTCAATCGGCTCCCATCAATGTGGTAATTAGTGGGAACTGAGTTTTTACCAAAGGGGATGATGACGCATTTTTTTGGTGTTAAGCTTAAGGCCATGGTTTCGACACCAGTCATTGGTCTCAGTGAGGCCTTTCTGTAGAATGTCTGCATCACTTGGGAAGTTAATAATGGCTCCCAGCTTGCAGTTGTCTGTGAACTTGATCAGCCAGAGTCCCTTTGTGTTGGCCTGGACTTCTGAGAAGTATATGCCGAACAAGAGAGGACCCAGGACCGATCCCTGTGGGACTCCACTTGTGACTGGTCGGGAGTCTGACTTGGAGTCTGCTACTTTCACACTGTGTCTTCTATCTGTGAGCCAGTTTGCAACCCACCTAGTGATATAGGGGTTGATACCTAGTTTGGTGAGTTTATCACTAATTCCTGAGTGAGGATTGGTGTCAAAGGCCTTGGCCAGATTGAGGTAGGCTGTATGCACTGCCTGCCTTCATCTACAGCCCTGGTGACTGACTCAAAGAAGTCATCCAAGTTGAGCAGGCATGAACTCCCTTTCACAAAGTCAGATTGCATGGGGTCTAGAGTTTGGAGATTTCTTATGTCTTTGTTAATCAGGTCTATGATGATGCACTCCATATCTTTACATATCAGACTCGTCAGGCTAATGGGGCGATAATTCCCAGGGTCTGTAGTCATTCCCCCTTTATGGAGAGTGATGACTGTAGCAGCACGCCATTTGGTAGGGACAATACCTGAGGTAAGGCTGTGACTGAACAGGGCACACAGATGTGTTCAAATTGTCTGTTACAGTTGAAGTGCAGAGAATCATGCAGGCAAATCATTTTTTGTAAGGGAACACTGTAGAAGTCAACCATTTTTTTTTTTTTTATTGAGAATATCCTCACCCAGGGCTAAAAGTGGGAGAGCAGGGTAAGGAGAAAGAGGTGCTAGACGAATACTTGCTTAGGTGGATCATAATATCCTGTGCATTTTCCACAATTTTTTTCAGTTTTGCATGTGCTGACCAAATTTCAAAAAGAAAGTTAAAGGATTATTATAAATATATATTTAAGATTTTTACTGGCCTCAGACAAGTTACAAAAAGGAAACATGGGGCACAACCAGAAGTGTAAAAAAACATAAACAGGATGGAGCAAGAATATAACAGAATAGCCTGACACTGCTGTGCCCTGCTTGCAGCCTAGGTGATCTGGGATCCCTTAGTGGTCACAACACAGTGAGGAATAAATGGCTGTATCCTGATCGCCTGTCCTGGGAATGAGGGAGCAAAAATTGCAGATTCTAAGGAAGCACATAGAAAAGTGTGATTTCTTCAATGGGCATTGGGAAAAAAACACTTCATTTGCTTAACAGAATGAGGAGGGCTGCTTAATGGCGACATTCATTGTGAAAGTTATTGACGACCAGCAAAGTTAGCCCACTGCACATCCCCCTTCTACTGCTTAATGATAGTCCTTCTTGGCTGATTGTCACCCTTGGTAATGATGGATCAAATGGGTTGATTGGCCAAGAGTGGATGATGATTGACAGGCAGCAAAAAAAACAAAAAAATACATATATATCATGGAAAAGTAATAAGGGATTTTTTCATGTATGCTGGTGGTGTTAAGGAACAGGAGAAGCTGTTATAGAAAACACGTGGATGCACAGTCACGCATACTTCAGGTAGAATCTCATCAATCCACCTGCCATGTGTCTTCAGGATGGAGACCCTGGTGAAAATCTAGTATTATTTTAATAGTGCAAATATAAGAAAACATTGGTATTGCGTTTGGTGGGGGCTGGGTGTAATTCATTACACTGATAGTTATGTCAATACTTGTGGGAAAAATTATGTTGTTATAAACATATGGAATGAAAACTGGAATTCTTGTGCTATATTTAAACATAGTAAAAGAAATGTTTAAAAATAAAAGGAACTAAACTGTGACCAGTAAGTTAAAAGTACCACATAAAATAGCCTGGAATCATCTGTTAAAGTTGACTGAAGAAAATCACATTTCCACTCTGCAATACAGATTCTGTGGTTAGAGGGCAGGGCAGAATTGCTTTTCATGTTGTACTTCAGAGCCTCACCACTGCTGCAGTGCTTGACGTTATTCGGAAGAAACATTCTGGAACTCAAGCCATAATACTGCAGCCAGACCCTAAAGACACTTAGCTGCACGAATATTTCATTGTTATGTTTTAGCAGTCAGGCAACTAAGAGTTGCCCAGTTTCAGTGAGCTGACCTATCCAGGAATGAGACCAATGCCTTGAGTGATGACCACCCATCTGCATTTACTGGCAAGTTGCTTGAAATTACAGCATTTAATGAACTCTGTTTCTCAGAAATCTGTAAGCCCTCTAATATTTCTGTGCATCTGTGACCTGTAAATCCTGTCCCAAGTGATGACAGGACCTGTTATTAAATTTGAAGTTAGCTCCTGGATGTGATTTGAGGTTTTTCTCTGCTTGAAAATGTTGGAAAATTAAAATATAAGCCTAAGTATGGAAATAAAATGTTCATGTTGAGATTTCTTTTATGAGATGTCCAGCTTATGGTTTAATGTGCTGTTTCCTTTCTCTGTTTTTTCTCTCTTTAGTGCTGCATGAATAGTTATATCCATTCCTTCAAGATGCACATGAAGCGATAATGGAAGCACCTGAATATCTTGACTTGGATGAGATAGATTTTACCGATGATATCTCCGTGAGTAGCACTTTCTTTCCTGTCAGATAATAGAAAAGGATACAGCACCTTTACACTCCATTTAAAAGTATTGGAACTGCTGTTCTACCTAAGCGCAGGTCTGAGGCTGCAGGAAGAGTAGTGTTAAAATAGCTATTAGTTACATCAGCTGGTTAACACTGAATTCAAAAGGAAATTGTGTAGCTTTTTTAATCTTTGCTGTCTTTGAAATGTGCTCAAGCAGAAGTTAGTATTGCTTACCACAAGCACAAATGGTGATAATTACTGCAGGGTGAACAGAGTCTGATAAAAATCTGAAACCACTACACACCAGCCATCCTTTTCCAAAAATGTGTTTGGGTCTAAAGGCAAAGGCATTCATGCAGAAATAAAGAATCTCGTATGTAAAGAATCAACTCTGTCCCCTTTAAAGCAGAACCAGACCTATCTAAAGTTGGCAGCAATAGTTGTATGAAAAGAACCAGCACTTGTTGTCCTTAGCTGTAAAAGCTGTGTTGATATTGACGATTTTGAGACAGCTTACTTGTGTAACTCACCTAAGATTTTAGATATTTATTTATGTGTTAATCATGGTCTGGGTCACAAAGTCAGTGACAGAATGAAGTACATGTGTTTGCTGCATGGTGCAGAGGGATGAAACCCTGATAACCAAGGCTGAACTAGTGATCCAAGCATTGGAAAAGTCATTGTTGGGCAGGAGAGAAATGATGAGGCAATGCCTGCATGTATTTATGTCTTGCAAAACTGAGGTTAAGGGTGCCTGTTATGGAGTTCCCAATGTTAAGGCTTCTGGTGAGTGGGAGCTGTTGACGGAGCTTTCAGCCAATAAAATAAGATGGGTGGGGCAACAGTGCAGCATGCCACTTCAGTGACAGGAGAGGCTTCCTCACAACAGCTATTGTGCAACCACCCATAGATGTCAGCCTTCATGGCAGGAAGGTTATGTATTCTGAAAAATTCAACCCAGCCGCAGGACTATGACATTCATGCCCCCAGTTATGTGGCACACAGCACTGTATCCATGAGGCTGTCCTTCATGGAAAGAAACTACACATCCGACAAGCACTTGGGGAACAAAATGCTGAGAGTATGTAGTTATCAGATATCGGTGATGGCTTGCCCCTATCAGAAAATACAGTATATGTATACAGACAATCAGCCTGATTCTATTCATATGACCTGATTGTTTACAGTGTGAATGAGTTTACAGAGCTGATCATCAGAAGCTCACCAGTGAGTTCAATCAGACAATAATGGACACAGAAAAATGGAGTATACTATTGTGAAACTAGCCAGGGTTTAACGGAGTACCAAGGACTAGGAGGTCGCCTGATTATTAAAACTTTTATTTTCTGTGTGGTTTTATTTATCGGTCAGGCTTACAATGTCCAGCATTATAATTTTGTCTCTTTAGTCGTTCAGTGTTTCAACACTTGATCGTATGAACAGGAATTTGATTACACAGCATGTTTTAGGAGAGGTGAAAAAGTGTGATGCACAAAGAAAACACACAAAGATGTGGTCAAACAATTTATATACTGACGGTAATTGGCGGTCAGGAATGAACTGTGGAGCTGTGACACAAGCACTTTAACCACAGAACTAGGATGTTGTTGCAGATGGCTTGCCTTAAATGATACATATTTAGATGAAGGTTGTATCAAATCAGTTTTGTGGCAGCAGGGTTCATATACAGGACATGTCATGGAGTAGTTACAGTACAAAATCAGGAAGAATACTGCATTGTTAAGCATCATTTTGCACCTTTTAACATTGTTGTGCTCTAGTTTTTGCACTTTATTCAGATATATATATATATATATGTATATATATATATATATATATATATATATATATATATGTGGGTCTACTTCAGAAGACTGACAAACCAAAAGACTGAATCGCAAAAGACTGAAAATTCAAAATAGGGGTCATCCTGTGTGTATGCATCGTTAAACAAATGTCAATTTTGTTATAATTTACTGTAATAATTTCACTGTATTTACACTTGTTATGTACATTTGGAGCTTTTCTCCCCGGGCCTCCACTGAAAATGGACCTGTATCCAGTCGGACTTTCCCGGTTAACAAATGTAAAATAAAAAATAAAAATAAATAAATAAATAAATAAAAAATAAAATACTGAACACATTTTAATGCAGGGGGCAAGCCCCCTGAACTCCTCATGTGGGGGTCTGTGCTACCCACACCCCCTGCTAACTGTATATACTAACTCCAAGATCGCATAGCAGTGGAGAAGGGGCAAATTCCATTATTCAGTATTTTGAATTTTCAGTCTTTTGGGATTCAGTCTTTTGTTTTTTTCAGCCTTCTGAAGTAGACCCGTATATGTATATATGTGTGTGCGTGTTTGTGTGTGAATGATGGATGTACCAGAAAAAAAAGACTGAAAATCCAGGAAAAGAATGAATTTATAAATTTCAAATTTTACTCTTCTCCTTTAAATATTTTTTTTTGTAGGGGTCCAACTTTAAGATTGCCACAACTCAGTGAAAAAGAAATATTCCAGGAAATGGCCATCTCGGATTTTGTATATGTAAATCTGTTCTTTTGACCATTCATTCTCCATGTTTTGGGACTTGCACTAGTGGATCCTGATATTTCAGATGGTTACTGTTGAAAACATAAAAGTCATCTATAAAACATTCAACTCATGAGTTCGAAATCACCAGCGTCCACACACTGCACTGAACATATGCACCAAAATACACCAAATAAAGAAAAAAGTGCTGTCAATAACCAAAACCAAGTCCACAGCACTCTAATGGTAAACCAAGCACAAAGCAGGCAAACTCTTCTCGAAACAGTTTATTGCAACAATAAAGGCTCTCCAATACACCATTAAGGATAACAGGTTCCACAATATGTTTTCGTCTCTAACTTCTTAAGATAAAAAGTTTCAAAGCATCAATCCTCATTTATACCCACACCCATTTCAAAACCACCAGTAGAAACACATTACATAATTTAAAATTCTATACTCTAATAATGTACAATTTAATATAAAGTTTCCTTAATACAATATAATATAAACTTCTCTAATTTAATTAATACACTATAAATATTTCTCTGTAATAAAAAAATCAGTAACACTAATAAAATATATATTAAAATTTTATACATATGCACCAAGAAACAATGTCAATGCATGTGAAATCTAAAACTAAAAAACAAAAGAAAATGAAAAAGCATTGTTTTTGTTGGGCGGCAAGCCCCCTGCACCCACTCCAATGTGAAGACTGTATCTCCCACCCCCCCGATTATATATATATATATATATATATATATATATATATATATATATATATATGGGTCTACCTTGTTTTATCGAAGTTTCAAAACTTCGAAACCCATATGGCCAAGACCATATGATTGAAGGTTTGAAACTTCAAACACTTTGAATTGTGATTGCAGTACAGCGTGGAACTGTAGTTTTAACATTTTCCTCGCTGTAGTGTGATCTCAGAGTTGGTATATTTAAGTAGCAGGGGGTGTGGGGGTGCAGGGGACTACAGAAACATAAAAAATGAAGCTTTTTGTTTAGGTTTAGTGTTTTTGTTGCACTTTTGAAGTTTCAAAACTTCGATCATGTGTTCTTGGCCATATGGGATTCGAACTTTTGAAATTTTGATAAAACAACATAGACCCATATGTGTGTGTGTGTGTGTGTGTGTGTGTGTGTGTGTGTGTGTGTGTATATATATATATATATATATATATATATATATATATATATATATGTGTGTGTGTGTGTGTGTGTGTGTGTGTGTGTGTGTGTGTGTGTGTGTGTGTGTGTTAGATGTATGAGATACAGTTAGGTAATTCATTAGACTACTGAATAAGTGACGTTAACAGTTAATTATTGTAAATACAAAAGTAGCTCCATCATGTATTAAGTTATGTTTATGTAGGATGATTCTTTCTGTCCTACACTTCATATCACTAAAGTGCACTGTTATCCGTGTTTTTCAAGAGCATGTAGTCTGATTGAAATAAATAGCCCACATGTTCAGAAAACAACATAAACTATCCTGTCATGATTACAAGTAATAATGCCAAATGGTAGGATTTTGGTGTGTTAACATATGTAAAGTACTATATTCTACATGCATATGGACAATATGTGCAATTGCCAAAAGACTCACATTTCCAGGCAGAGAATTCATCCCCATAGCTATATCTATATCTGTGTGTGAGTGTGTGTGTGGGGGGGGGGGGCATATGTGTGTATATAGTGCTTACTGTGGGCTACAGATGGGTTCACTCGTCTACTATAATTTTCTGTTTGAAGGATGAGGAATACAATAGACTATCTACCTGCCTCTGAAAAAAAATTGTTTAAGTGTAATTCTAGCCAAAAAAAGTCAAAGTGACAAAGAATTGGATGTGGAATTTGTAGAAACTAGAAGGTGAAAATTATGTAGAAGTAAGTAAAATTTGTGAAAATAATCCATGCAGAATAATGTTCAGGAGGAGGAGTGAGGTTTAAGGGAAGGCAGGAACTGAGCAATTTTTGTAATGTTGGTGAGAATGACAATTGTTAAAAAGAAAGAAAATAAATATGGTCTAAAGCTAAATGCCAAAAAGTGTATAGTCATATCCTTTGGCAAATCTATGCCTGACATATAAAGCTATGTCCAATCCAGAATTAATGGACATGCTCCACCTCAGTAAATCTAAATCCCTTAGAGCCACATGCTCGAGGGACTTGAACCTCAGCACTGAAATAAATAGAACTTGCTGGAGGGACAGATTCATAACCCAGAGGCTCCCTTAGCTCTGGAATAAACTTCCAATTCATGTTAGGCAGAGCACCTCACTGAATCTCTTCAAGAAGAATCTTGATGAGTGGATGGGGAATCGTAGGTTTGTCCCGGAGATTACTTCCGTGTCACTATTAGACAGAGGCACAGCAAACTAAACCTTAAAAAGGGCACAGTATACTCAAATCAAGGGGTGGCATAAGCCAAACAAAATCGGGCTAGGCTTGTAATTGCCCCAGGGCAGATAGCCTAGTATAAACCTATGAACCTATGAACCTATGCAATGTGTAATGCTCGTAAATGGTAAATGAAAAATGTTAATATGGTTTGTTTTCTTTTTTAATGTATGCGTGTTTGTATCTTAAGTGATAATTTAATAAAGGTATTTAAGAATTGCATTTCATCCATTACTCTGACACAGTGTTTTTTTATAGTAGACACAACTCTCTCTCCATCCTGTCAAATACAGGGACTGAACCCATTGGTATCTTATCACTCTAAAGTAAAGACCAAAGGGTGCGTTATTACTGTAGTTTCTGGCCAAATGTATTAGCGTATGTTGTTGTTTAGTCATTCTGTCAAGTATGAATCTTTGTGGCCTCAAGGACTTTAGCAGGCACACTGAACTTGTCTGCCAACTATTGCTTGTTCAAGTTGTTGAAAATTCAGATTCATTAACTCAGTAATCGTGTCCTCCCACCTTAGCTTTTGCTTCTCGTTCTTTTGCCTTCACTATTTCCCAGCATCAGTGCCTTCTGTATTTAATCCTGCCTTTGCATTATGTGACCAGAGTATTTCAATTTGTGTTACTGTGACACCTTCCTGTGAACAATGTGTATTTACTTACATCACTACTAACTGATTTTATCATCTTGTAGTCCATGGAATTCTCAAATGTTTCTTTAACATCAGAGTTAAAAAACTTTGATTTTGTAGCACACAGCCTTCCTTATAGTCAAATTCTTACAACCGTATGCTATTACCAGGAAAGCCATAAATGCTCTTCATGATTCACTGTTGCAGTAATTACTCTTTGGGATTTTCTGCCTCCAGGATCAGCAGACGTCCTCCTCTCCAACATCAGCTCGTCAGAGTATGAGTTCTTGCCTGGTGCCATTTTCTCAGTTCTTTCTTTCTTTCTTTTCATCAGAGCCTGATACAGATGTGCTGTGTCATTAGTCGATCTGAGGGCAGAGTTTGAACTGAGATAAACATAAGTACCCCACAGGAGAACTGTTTTCCTTTTCCTTATCTACAGTTCTGTTGTTAAGAGAAATATTTGCTTGGAGTTTGGTAAACAAATCCTTCACTGGGACTTCCACATACAGTGACTTTTTTTGTCTGGGTCCACAGCACAACATGCTCAATTGTCCCCATTGTGTCTATTTGTGTCTATTTCATTTAAAGGACAGAATCCCTACAGAAATATTTAAAAACAGAAGTGGAGTGTCAGGGGTCCCATGTGCATTATGGTGTAAGGGGAGTGTCAGAGATCTCGTGCATTATGGTGTATCCTGCTCAACTTGCACTTGAGCTTCCGCATTGCATGCAGGAGAAATGTCCAAAATAAGTTAGGATCGCAGATAAGAATGAAACAGTATCAGTCAGCCCATCCAGGCCCATGATTGTTGAAGGAGCAGAGACACCTTCACAGTCCCATCCACTAACTGAGCATGCAACCAAGGCCTCTGCCAAGACCCTTTTGGAGTCTAATATGCCATCGGTCCCCTCGATGCCTGCATGAACCAAAGGACTTGAGTCATTAGTTAGGTCAAGGGTCGCTCTGCAGGTCCAAGCTTATAATGCTTGTTCCAGGACAACTCTGGAGGGAGGGCAACATTTCCCATCTGTGAGAAGAAGTTTCAGCTGACTGGGCACAGGCTGCAGCCACCAGTCTTCAACCTGGGCCGAGTACATCTAACATCACACCCAAAGCCAACTTTCCTGCTCAGAATATACTTCTGTGAAGTCAAAGCAAATGTAGAGGACCTTTGGCTGACCAAATCTGCTGACAACTGCAAGCTGGGTGCAGTCATTTAATCCCTGAAAAATGTAGCTATCCACCAAGATGGTCTGACACAAACAAATGACTGGTGCCATAGCTATGGCCTAAAACTCAATGCAAAAAGTGCATTATTGTACCACTTGGGAAGATGACCACACCTGCTAATTACAGCATTGATAACAGTCTCCTAAGACTAGACCCAGTAGTAAGGGACTAAACAACTCAGGTTGATGGCAACCTGAACTTTGATCACCATGTGTCCATGGTGAGGAGAAAATCCATCTGTATGGCACAGCTTATAAGTAAGTACATGACATCCAGGTATACAGAACTTACCAATATACTCAGCCCTAATTAGACCAAAACTCAAGTACAATGTACCCTTTGGCGTGTGCCTGACCAGGAATTTGCAGTAGCTAGAGTGGCCACAGAAGTTCCTGTCTAAAAGAATGTTGTTTTTTCTTTCAGCTTTTCCCAGTTAGGGGTCGCCACAACGGAACTCCGGTCCGCTAATGATTGGCAGTAGATTTTTACGGTGCCAAGGTGCCAGCTCGACGCCCAACCTTCAACAAAGGCACGCCCATTCTACGCATGTCTTTTGAACACCTCTCTAAAAGAATATAAGGTGTAAATAACATATCCTGTGAGGACAGCCTTAATGTCCCTGTTCTAGGTCTCCTATAGGTTGCTGAGGGATGATCTATGATGAACCCACAAGGCATTCTGTGATCCAGCCCTGATGAATCTGTTACACCTTTGCAAATCAAACAGCACTAGAATTACTAGATCTAATTATCTAAACCTCTTCTATGACATAAGCAAAACATGTTGGAGGGCCTTTGTCCCTTATGGAGAAGGGCTGCTTGTAGATGCCCTAAGGCACAGACAAATACCAAAGCCATTCTAGTCTGTGGGCATTGATAAATGGGAAAATTGGAGCATGAACGGCTAAGCTTTAAAAGGCTCTAAGACCATTAGCCTAGTAACCTTTGATGATCCTATGATCAAGGCAAAGCCCAAGAAGGCTCTACCCAGCATATCTCAGTCTAGGATGTATGGGTCTGAATCTCATCAGGCATACCTGGAGGTCCTTGTCAGACTAGCTGAGGATCTCATGGATATTATGTGATCCAGAGAGCTTTGGGACAGCAGGACTAAATATTCTCCTGGGAAAAGAAAAGGAAGGAACTCACCCCAGAAATTCAGTGATTCTTATGACCCAGATGAGGATGAGTTGGCATATGTAGACCAGATTTATTCTGGCTCATATGCGGATTTAGAGTGAGATGAAAATCTTGCCTCAGCTTCACCACATGAGAACTTCACCTTTGAGGAGACAATACTTAAACAGGGAGTTACAGGATTTCCTCAGTCTAGGAAAAGGTTTAGAGAATTTCTTAGGCTCCCTGACCATAAACCTCTGGCAATTAATTCTGTCGTAGGAGTAGTGAATAATATCAATCTTGACTCTTCCCTGCAGCCTGACTCCCAACCACTGGCTCCTATGAAACCAAACCATTCCTGTAGTGTTATGATTTCTCACAAACACCTTTTTAAGAATCCAGTGGTTGACCCTGAGAGGGTGTCTTCAGGTCCCAAGGGAGCCAAAGGTAGCTCCTCTAGAAACCATTTGCCAACTGAGAAAGAAGGTAGAACCCTAGTCAAGTTCAGCAAGAAAGTCTACACTTCATCTACCCTGGCCATGAGAGTTCTCAATTGCCAGTTCCTTATGGTTAAATTCTAGAAAACTCTCCTGGACTAGATGGAAGGACAAGCTGCAGGGGATGAAAGATGGAGGTCTCACTTAGGAACTGTTAGATCTCTTCAACTCCTGTTATCAGCTTACAAAACATTCCTTGCATTGTTGCATTCATGCTTGAGAGATATCTAGCAGTAGGGCTGCTTCTGAGTCAGTTATTAGTAGACATTCTTGGTTAAGGGAATACACCCTTCCTAAGCAAGTTAAGTCCAAAATCTTGTATGCTTCCCTTGATAATGATTTTCTCTTTAAATCAAAACCCCAAGCTGTTTTTAAGAAACTGGAGGACAACTCTAACCCTGCATACTGTTAAGGACTTTTTACAGGTTCAGCCACTGAGCTTTAAGAGGAACTATTCTAGCAAGCCCTATTCCTTTCCTGCCTCCAAGTCTAGGCAAAGTAGAAGGAGGATCAGGAGGGACAAGCAACATAAATACCAAAGGAGACAGCAAGCAGATCAAGGTATCAGGCCTATTGGTCCCCAAAGTATTAACTTCTCAAAAACTTCTGCCCATGCTTTTTCCCCAGGTGTAAATGGTCACCCTAGATCTAAAGGACACTTAAACCTCACAAGAGGTACATCCATTTCAGAGCAGGTGGGAAACATCATCAGTTCTGTGCTTTGTCCTTTGGTCTGTTGACTGCTCCCAGATCTTTTTAATATACCATGCTCTACTAGTTGCATATTGCAGGACAAAGGGCATCTGAATTTACCCTTCTCTAGATGATGGCCTAATTCAGGCACAATCTGTGAAGGAACTGGAGGCATCTCTCCACCTAACCAGGAACTATTTCTCAAGCTGGGATTGCACCCTTAATCTAAATAAGTTAAATCTGATCCCCACTCAGAGGATGGTATTCTTAGGAGCCCTCATAGGTACTGACAAGCAGATGACCCTCCTACCACAAGAGAAGGCAGCCTTCTGGATACAGTATTTCCAGTCATGGCTTCATCAGGTATTTATTTTGGCCAGAGAGATCTCCAGGGCTCCAGAGTACATGATCTTCTACATCTCTATGATTCCCCTAGCCAGACTGCATATGGAGAAAATCAAAAGGTGTCTGAAAAGAGGTGTGGTGCCAGAACCAACATTCCTTAAACCAGAAGGTAAGGCATGTCCCATGCACAAAAAAGGACCACTGATGGTGGATAGAGGCCTGTCTTCAGAACAAACAAATTCCTTTCTTATACCAGCTAGAAAATTAAGTCATGTCTTCAGACACCTCTCACAAAGCATGGGACATCCACTCCATTCACCTTCAGGTGCAAGGCCAGTTGGAGTCTACAATTCTCCAGTCCCACATCAATCAGAAGGAAATGTTAGCATTATTCTGAGATGGAATGGCATTCAAAAATTTGTAGAAACCAGGCACCTTTTGTTAAAGCCAGACAATACCACAATGATGTGGTACATAAACAAATAAACAAGGAGGTACCCACCCATATCCCCTCTGACACAAAGCAATGGACTTGGGATGCATGTACACTACCTGACAGGAGAAAATAACAACCTGGCAGACTACCTTAGCAGGTCAGTGTCAGACACTCATGAGTGGATGCTAAACAGAACCTTTTCACAAATCATACTTAAAGACGGGGTGTGCCAGAAGTAGACCTTTGTGCATCCAAAGAAAACAGGCAACTACAGAAATATTGCATGAGGTCCAAATATTCTGAGGCCTGGTGGATGGATACTTTCCTCCTTCCTGTGGACAGGGATCTTTCTCGATGTTTCCCCTCCCCTACCTCTCATTCCCAGGTTATTAATAAAACTTGATGAAGAAGGCCAAAGGCAATCCTAATTGCATCCCTTTGGCCAAGATAATATTGGTTCCCACTGCTACACAGTATGAGCAGACAGGAACCATGACTGCTTCCACAGCAGGTGGAGCCACTGTAAAAGAACAGGAGAACCATCTTTCAACCTAGCTTGAGTACCCTGAGGCTAACAGCATGAATAATTCAATCTTTATCCCTCAGGGAAATTTTCTAGACAAGGACGTCTTACTCATTCTGAAAGAGAATTGAAAGCCCACTGCAATGAATTCATATCTGTCAAAATGGAAGAGATTCTCTGTATGGTGCCATTCCAAGGCCCATCCTTTGTCAGCAAAACTACCCTTGTTACTATCTTCCCTGGGTGAGCTCTTTTCAGAAGGGCTCTGTTGGTATTCCATTAAGATTCATGAATCTGCAATATCTGCATGTCTTCCCATGCAGCCCTCTCTGTTTTCTAATCCTTTGTCAAACCAGTTCCTTAAGGACATAATTTACCTCAGTCCTCTGATTAGAGCCCTTAATCCATCCTGTTTTGTAGAAGTTTACTTTTCCACCCTTTGAGCCAGCAGTGTCTACAGCTATAGTGTTTAACTTAGAAAATGACATTCTTAGTAGCCATCACCTCAGCTATGAGAATTTCTGTTTTGTGCTCTTATTTTTACAGAGCCTTTCCTATGATTTCACCCTGACAGAGTGTCCTTGAGAACCAACTCATCCCTTATGCCTAATATGCTCAGTGAGATGTCTCTGAATCAAACTGTGTATCTCCCTACTTTTTTGTCAAAACGACAAAACAAAGGAGAGAGGACCCTTCCCACATTGGATGTCCAGAGACAACTCTGTTATAACTTTGACAAGATAAAACATTCAGGAAGTCTAATCAATAGTTTGACTCCTTTGCATCTAATCAGTTATGTAGTCCTGTCAACAGACAGACTGTTTCCAAATAGATTTCTTATTGTATCAAATTTTGCTGTAAACACCATGGAAAACAGGTGCCACAGCATATCAGAACACATTCCACTAAAACTACAGCAAGTACAGATGCCTTCTTCAGGGGTGTATCTACCATAGAAATTTTGGAAGCAGCCATCTGTTTCTCTCTCCATACTTTTACCAAGAGCTACAACCTCTCCTCTTTTTTAATAGCTAGACATGGTTTTGCCTGTGCAGTTTTGCAGGTCCTTCTAGCTTCACCCTAGTTACTTTTCTTACCTCCCAAACTTAACTTTGGAATTTGTTACTGCAAGTGTCTGCTTACCATAACAGAAGTTAGGAAATCCTTCTATGTGGCACACCTCATCACCAAGGGCTTTTCATCCAGAAAAAAGGAGGTCATTGTCCCACTGTACTCATCCCTCATTAGACCTATTATAGAGTACAACACCCCATTTGGTATGTACCTCACAAGGCATCTGCAACAGCTGGAAAGGCTGCAGAAATACCTCACTAAAAGAATCACAGGCCTAAAGCAGATGCCCTATGCTGACCATTCTAAAAAAACTCCAGCTATACTCTGTGGCATATCATCTACTCAGAGGAGATCTCTGCTTAACATACAAGGCCATGTCAAACCCTGAGCTGTTGGACATGCTCCACTTAAAGAAATCCCAATCCCTCAGAGCCACATGCCCCAGGGATCTAAATCTTGTCATCACAATGAACAAAACCTGCTGGAGGGATAGGTTCCTGACCCAGAGACTCCCCGTACTGTGGAGTAGACTGCCCGTACATGTCAAGCAGAGCGCCTCCTTGGTCCTCTTCAAAAGGAACCTTGACGATTGGATGGGAGATAGGAATTTCATCCCAGGGATCACGTCAGTCACCCTGCTAGACAGGGATCCAGGGAAGTAAATATTGTAGGAAGAAATATCCAGGAAATTGTTATGGCTTAGCTTGTATAGGCCCTTGGGCCGACAGCCTAGTACCAACCTATGAACCTATAAATGTGAATGTTCGAGTGGCTTCACTGTTGCATTATTCTTCCCATCCTCCATTCCCCTCTTCTAAGTTCTGGGTTGGGATGGGCATCCTTTTCCATATCCTTTAGGTTCCCTTCCCGAGTTTTGTTTCCCCTTTCATGCCCCCCTACTGTGACCCTACTGTGGGCAGTATGGGTGCTTTGTGCTGCTGGTCTAAGGTGTGGATAACACCCAGAAAATTGGAGGGGAGGTTGTCTGCTCTGCCTGGAAGAAGAGAAAAAGTCTTTAGTGTGCAGTCAAGCTTTCACATCAGTAAGTCCCAACATATTATTACTGCAATAGTGAAGATACACAAACATTTAAGTTTATGGTAAGTAGATGCAGTTGTACTCTTTGACTATATATACCCATGTTGACAATGTGATGTCTTTGCTTTTGTATACATTATACAGATATTCTAAGAAGCAAGCTTCTTTTAATTTCATTGCTGCAGTTACCATCTATAGAGATCTTTGAGTCCAGAAGGTAAAGTGTGTCACAGCCACCACTCCCTCTATTTGCCAAGGATTGAAAGGACTATGTGATAACATTTTAGTGTGTTTTTTTTATGTTGAGCAGCATAACCAACTTTTGCACTTTCTACTTTCACCTTCAGCAGTAAGGCTCTTCAACTCTTCTTCAGTCAAAGCTATCAGGGCAGCATCATCTCCATATTTGAGACTGTTAATATTTGTCTTGGGAAGTATGATTCCATCAACAGATTCATCTAACTCAACATTTAGCACGATATATTCAGCATAAACTTCCTTTACACATACGCTCCATTGCCCACCCATTACACTTTAAATCAAACTTCTCCTATGTAATACCAAGACATGCCCCTGTCATGACCCAACTTAACCCTCCATATCCTAGTACTGTATAATAATTCCATCCCTTTTTAGATTCTAACTTGTTACATGTTCACCTGACTAATCCAACCTTCAAAATTTTTAATCTAGGTCTCTTTTAATGTACATGTCAAGTTTTACTAATCTCTGTTAGATTGTGATACTTGTATGCTACTTGTCTCAAGCTTTTTATTCTATGCTTCTGCTGTAACTTGCTCTGCTGTCTCTGAATGTTAATATAAAACTTACTGTAAATTTGTTTGTAACTGTGATACTAGTATGCTACTAGTATGCTACTTGGTTATTGTCATGTACTTGTCTCAAGCTTTTTATTCGATGTGTCTGTTGTAACTTGTTCTGCTATCTCTGAATGTTAGTATAAAACTTACTGTAAATTTGTTTGTAACTGGAGCTTTTCTCCTTGGGTCTGCACTGATAATGGGCCACTTGCCCAGTTGGACCAATCCGGTTAACAAATGACAAATAAAATAAAAATAAATAAATAAATATAAATTAAATAAGTAGGGTAACAAAATACAGACGAATCACACTAGTTTCCCAATCCTGCGGCAGTTAGATATTGCATATTTAGTTCTTACTTTTGTTTCTTGTTCTACATACACATTTTCAGGAGGAAAATATGGTGACAGTTTCCACATTTCTCTAAGAACTTGCAGCATTTTGTTATGGTTCTCACAGTCAAAGGCTTTAGAGTAGTCAGCAAAAGAGAGGTAATTACTTTTTTTTCTCCAACTCCATTGTTTTCTTTATTATTAGCATATTTTGGCAATTTGATCTCTGGTGCCTCTGCCCCTTCTAAAACCCTCTTCAATATTTGGTAGTTTGCTGTTCGTATATTGCTAGAGTCCAGCTTGCAGGATCTTCAGCATTACTTTGTTATCACATGAAATGTATACTTGTTCAATAATCTGAACACTCTCAAGCATTTCCCCTTTTGGAAATGGAATATAAATTGATTGACTTTTTCCAGTCTGATGGCCACTGTTGTGTTTTATGAATTTGCTATTAAATTTGTTATTTGTTATTAATTTGATATTAAATAAAGTGCGGTGGTGGTGCTGCGGTAGCATTGTCGCCTCACAGTAAGACGTTGTCCTGTTCAATTTTCAGCTAGAGCTTCTTCTGCGTGGAGACATGCGTGAATGGTGTACCTCGTTGAAGGTTGTGCGTCAGGGCCGGCAACTCAGTAAAAATCTGCTGCCAATCATTAACAGACCAGAGTTCCGCTGTGGCGACCCCTAACCGGGAAAAGCCGAAAGACACAACATTAATTTGATATTAAATGCACATATGCAGCTCGGTACTTTGCTAGGATCTGTATTCAGTGTGCTACACCTTCTGCTGTTGGGTACCAATACTTAAACAATTCTAACAGAAAACTGCATTGCAGTGCTTGCTGTTAACCATTTCAAGCATGTCTGCAGGGGGAGGGGGGGCAGCATGACTTTGTTGTCCTCCCCCAAAATGTGAGGCATCAACCAAGGCAAACTCATTCTACTTTTATGTACTGACTCCAAAGTTGTTGTATCTTGAAGAAAGGGTAATGCTTTGAGATACTACAGCCTTAAATTTAGACTATACTCCCCACAATTTGCAGACTGATCCAAAAAGTATACTTATGTTCGTTGCATTTTCATCTGGCACCCACCTGTCCAGCATGGTTAAATCCTTTTCCTTCTTCATCAGGATCATCGTATTCTAAGAACGCATTTAAATATTTGCAGTTGCAGTAACAGTCCTTGCCATATTCTCATTTACTGTAGAAGTACTTATCATGCTCAAACTTTTGTACCTTAAAAGAAAAATAATATTTAGTACAGCATACAGAATGATTGTTTTTGTTTGGTAAATGATTTTTGGGTATAGATACTTTTCCAAAGAATACTGAAAAAAATCTTTGTATTCAGGTTAAACAAACAGAAGTGAATAACTTAAGATTAAGGGTATGTAAAGGTAAGGATGGTTCACCATGTAGATCACTTTAATGTTAGTAGTGTTTGAGCCTTTTTGTTGAGGAAAAAGAGAAAAAAATGTCATATATTAAATTTCATAATGAACAAATGCGAATAACTTTAAAGCAAAACATAAAAGCACATTACTAAGTTTAGAAGCATTGTTCAGTTTTCGATATCCACAAAATGAGGGCTATTTTATACATGTTTTCATAGTTCAGAGCACAAAATTGCTGAATGGATATTCTGAGTACATGATCACATGAACTATTACTACCTATGAACATGCTTTTGTCTCATTTTGCATGTTGTTTGATCTAAATCCGTAGCCAACTTTTAAAAGTAAGGTGACACACTGGTGCAATGGCTAAAACTTCTTCCTCACAGCACTTCGTTTCCAATTCGGTTCTGAGATGAGCTGCATTCTCAGCAGAGACTTTTTGCGGTCCCCTTCTTCTCATGGGTTTTTCTTTTACTAAAGACTCAGTATCTCCACACAGTCCAAGAACATGCTGGTCGATGAATTGACAATACCCTAAATGACCCATAGGGGATCATATGTCCTGCACCTAGGCTTTTCCTAAAACTTTCCTCACATTGAACTGCACCAAAAAGAAAGAAAGAATTGATAAATCCTAAATACTTGAGAACCTGCACACGATGAACCGCATATTTAGGCGGCGCACTGAAAACAAAACTGTCAGGCGACTGAGATCCATGGAGATGAAAGAAGTCTATGAGTGCTAGATCCTGGTGGAAAATTAAACAAGTTATTGATTAATGATTGTGTGACTGCAGTGATGGACAGAGTAATAAGGTTGCTTGTACCAGAAGATCTTGCCTTCTTGTTCAAGGTTTTGTCTTGCATACCTGTACATATGTGTGTTTTTGTGATGTGTGTGTGTGTGTGTGTGTGTGTGTGTGTGTGTGTGTGTGTGTGTGTGTGTGTGTGTAGACAGACAGATCCGCTCTCTCTTTCTGTATATATATATATATATATATATATATATATATATATATATGTATATATATATATATATATATATATATATATATATATATATATATATATGGCTCTATGTCAGATGATCGATTTTTCAGAAACTTGAAATTTAAATGGATGAGACCATATGATCAAGATTCCAAAAACTCAAACATAAAAAAAAAAAAAAAAAATATTTTTTTTACGTTTTACATTTTTCCACACCTCCTGCATATTATATATACCAATTCCAAGATCACACTACAGTGAAGAAAAGGGTAAATTTTCCAATCCTCCCTGTACCATGATCACTCAAAAGCTTTGTTTTTTCAAAAACTCGATCGTACAAGTGGTGATTGACCATATGAATTTCAAGTTTCCGAAAATGTTTACTATTAAAATATGGAAATGCAGTTCAATGAAAACAGGTTAGTTGATTTTGTATTTTACCAATGCCTATAATGGTGAACTGAAAATATACGATGGCATATTAGCGAAAGTGAGTACATATTCACTAGTATGCAATCCGCCTGTTGAATTGAGATCATGGTACAGTACGGAATGGGAAATGTTCCCTTTTCCTCACTGAAGTGTGATCTCAAAGTTGGTTTATATAATATGCAGGGGGTGGGGGGCACATGGGGGCTTGTCCTCCTGCAAAAACGTTACTGTAACACAGACTGTCAACATTGGAATTTCTGGTGTTTGAATGTCAATTCCATGGTTACTGTTTCTGACATTTTGGTAATTTGGTATTACCAAATTCGGATAAAGCAGTCGATCACTTCATGAAAAAATGATTTGATTTTCCACATTTTGATAGTAAATCTATACACACACACACACACACACACACACACACACACATATATGTATGTATGTATGTATGTATACAGATATATATATATATATATATATATATATATATATATATATATATATATATATAGATGTACACATATAGATATAAATATACATATAGATTTATATACATATATAAAACATGTAAGATCAAAGGGGATACTGGAAACAGCACTTATACAAAACAGGTTTATTCAGTTATCAGTATAGTACAATAAAGTAAATTAACTGTCCTTTTGACTTTCAGTTCAAAACAAACACAGAACTTTTAGTTACTTCTCACCAACAGTGTGCAGTCTACACATCCCCTCCAAGACAATGTCATTTTTTGAAGAAAAAAAGTCCAGGGCTACAGGTCTCTCCTAGGCTCATTTTTCAACTCTGTAAACAGGTATTCCCACAAGGTACATGCCACACATACTCCAGATTTCCAGAGTCTTCCATCAGCAGATCCTTGCAAGTATAGAACTAACTTCCTAATTCTAGCCCATTCAGCTACTTCTGTTTTAGCAGCAATAATGAACAATTATCACCTAACTGCTGTCCAGCAATTACTGAATGTTAACTAGTTATTTGTATGTGAGAGTGTTGCTACACACTCTTAAAGGCACATGTCTCTTTTTTGGAACTAATATGTTAAACTATCCCCTCCTAGCACAAAACCAGTTTTTTTTTGGACTTGTAATGATAGGATTATAGACTCTTGACAACCCATTTTCATTTTGCTTGCATAGGCTGGACATTTAAGTCACTGTATATTGAAAGGATTTTGGGGAAATCGTGACCACTGACACAACTTCACACTGCTGTCAGTCTGCCTGCTTAACTGTTGTAAAGAGGAATGCTGTGTTACCAAACTTAAGTGCGTCCCTAACCAATAGTACCTAAAGGCATAGAAGATTCACTTCATGCTGGACACTCTCTTTCTATGATAGAGTACCTCCTTTCAGCACTGCTCATTTTTTCTGCTGACATACCACACAAGGTGCTCCTTACCTTGAATGTCTTGGGGTAGTACTGCTGCTAAACTTACCTCCAATGTATCCATGTGTTAGGTAATCACATTAGTGAAATCAGAATTCACTTCCAATGTATATGTGCATAGGGTAAACTCATTAGTGAAATCAGGAGTCACCTCCAATATATCTATGCATAAGGTAATCTTATTATTGAAATCAGGAGTCATGTCCAATGTATACGTGCATAGGGTAAACTCATTAGTAAAATTAGGAGTCACCTCCAGTTTATTAGTACATAAGGTAAACTCGTTAGTGAAATTAGGAGTCACCTCCAGTGTATCTGTGCATAATGTAATCTCATTAGTGAAATCAGGAATCACTAGCACTTGATCAGAACATAGGATCTTTCAAAGGAGAGTTAGTAGTCACAAAATTAGGCTTTCTATAGTACATACCTAGTCCAAGGAAATTCTTCACCTCTCTGTTAGTGGAGTGTACATTCCAGTTTTATATGGCCCTTATTTTTTGTTTTTGTGGTCGTGCCATGCCCCTCCTGTAAGGTATCACAAGTACATGGTTTCCACCATAACCAGTTTATGTTTTGAAGCATTCACAGTCAAGTCTGCCTGTCATAGATTCTATCACAGTCTGTGCCTTTGGAAAGTGAGATCCCCATCCCATGAATGAATAACTACATTATCCCGATATGTAGCAGCATGTCATGAGAGGGACTTCAGTGTTTTATCCATTAGCCTATGAATGATGGTGCAGTAACATATAGATCAGATGGCAGAACTGTGCACTGAAATAGACCATCAGGGGTTGCAGAGTTTGATTTCTGTGTGGCAAGCAGGGTAAGGGGAGCCTGCCTGTATCCATTTGTCAAGTCCAATGCTGTCAAGTATCTGGCCGTTCTTAGGTTTTCTGTCATCTCATTAATTGTGAGCATCAGATAGCTATGATATTTTAAATGCTATCCAGTTTCTTAATGTTGTTACAGAATGTAATATTTCCATCTGGTTTAGGAACTGGCAGTATTGGACTACTCCAATCATACCATGACTTTTTCATCATGCCTAGTCTGAGCATTTTTGAATGCCTTCCTTTAATAACAGATCATTGACTTTAGTACTCTGCAAGGTCCCAGTTTAGTTGTCACTCCACGTGTTGTCCTATGTTATGCTTTATCAGTTTAGTTTTCCCAGCTGCTTTTAGAACTATTTTTTTTTTATTTCTTGAATGGAATTCTCTTATTTCATACTTTTGTAGTTGATGACAAGGATTCTTCTGGTTGTAGTCAGGTAAATATTACCTAGTTTATCCTGCATGAATTTTAGCTTGCAAACTGTCTGCAGAATTCTCTACATCTGTCCATAGTTATAGATTTGGTCTGTCTTTCGCTTTTTTGGCTGACTAACCATATCGTTTTCTGCATTTATTCTGAATATCACCACAGATGACTCATGCTACTTACAGTGGTACAGGATGTGTACCAGGGCAGTGTGACAGTGGTGAGATCTGCAGTAGGAGTGATGGGTACATTCAAGGTGGAGGTAGCATTACATCAAGGATCAGCTCTGAGCCCTTTCTTATTTGCAGTGGTGATAGGTTGACAGACGAGATCAGACAAGAGTCCCCATGGACTATGATGTTTGCGGACGACAATGTGATCTGTAGTGAGAGTAGGAAACAGGTTGAGGAAACCCTGGAGAGGTGGAGATATGCTCTAGAGAGGAGAGGAATGAAGGTCAGCAGGACTAAGACAGAATATATGTGTGTGAATGAAAGGGGGGACAGAGAAATGGTGAGGATGCAAGGAGTGGAGTTGGCAAAGGTGGATGACTTTAAATACTTGAGATCACAGTTCAGAGTAATGGTGATTGTGGAAGAGGGGTGAAGAAGAGAGTACAGGCAGTGTGGAGTGGGTGGAGAATGAGTGTCAGGAGTGATTTGTGACAGACGAGTACCAGAAAGAGTGAAAGGGAAGGTCTACAAGATGGTAGTGAGACCATCTATGTTATATGGGTTGGAGACTGTGGCACTGACGCAAAGACAGGAGTCAGAGCTGATGGTGGCAGAGTTAAAGATGTTAAGATTTGCATTGGGTGTGACAAGGATGGACAGGATTAGAAATTAGTATATTAGAGGGTCAGCTCAGGATGGATAGTTTGGAAACAAAGCCAGAGAGATGAGATTGTGTTGGTTTGGACATGTTCTGAGGAGGGATGCTAGATATATTGGAAGAAGGATGCTAAGTATGGAGCTGCTGGGTAAGAGGAAAAGAGGTAGGCTTAAGATAAGGTTTATGGATGTGGTGAGAGAGGATATGCAGGTGGTTGGTGTGACAGAGCAAAATGCAGGACAGGAAGAAATGGAAACAGATGTTCCACTTTGGCGACCCCTAATGGAAACAGCTGAAAGAAGAAGAAAAGAGGGCACTCTTATTAATACCAGATCTCTGGGTTAAGTTCTCTAAGTTTGGCTTTCTTATTATAAACATGTTGGTGTTTTTCCTGTGTTCTTTGCATGTGCTCCATTACAGTGGGCATTACCAGCTTTAATCTATCCTGAAAACTGATGTAATGTTCTTTTTCAGTTTTGACTTGTGTCTTCCCTACTTTGCAACTGTCCATAGCAACATCAAGCAGCTGTCTTGCATGCCTGCCATACAAAAGTTCAAATGGGATAAACCCAGGTGTGATTGTGGCACCTAATTATGGACAGAAGGTGGGGTAACAAAGAGTCCCAGTTTTTAGCATCTGAATCAGTAACCTTCATTAGCATGGATTTTGATGTTTTCCTAAAACTAATCCATCAGTCCATGAATTGTAGAAGGATGTTTTTCAGCTGTTTCACTTTAAAGCACTGACATAATTGATACAACACCCTTGACGTAAATGAAGTGTCTTTAACAGTACCCATTCTCTGTCAATAGACTTAGCATTAACTGTGCATAATGGCACTGGTGTAGAAATTTGATAGGACAGTCTATTATGAGTAGTGTATATGTCAGTACTAGATTTTAATAGTGAGTTGACAATGTCCATAGCAATATTTTTAAATGGTACCTCTGATAGACACTGGGATCAAGAGATTTCTTTATCCAGATTTGGTTGAATTTCCTGCATTCTGTACAAGAAGCACAAAACTTTTCTAACTCATTTATTATGCGTGGTTTGTAAAATCTGTCAAGTGCTGCCTGTACCAGTGGCTTAGAAAGGGAGATAAAGCCCTGACTACAGGCCTGATGACCAGAGTTCAACTAGCAGCTCTGGAACCTGATGTCACAGATGGGGAGGATGGACACACCCACCCTAGGGGAAGTGATGTTGATTTCTGCTTGTCTGGAGAGTAGAGGTCTGTCATGACATAGGAAGGACAAATGTGGGTATGGCTTTTGAAGCCTGTAATGGTAGTCCTACACATGCACAGATAAGTAGGCAGCCCCTGTAGTGATGCAAGTACTCACTTTATCACTGCTGGCAAGTTTAGGCCACAACTGAAAACTGCTCCCATTGCTGGATTGCTGGTGAGAGCACAAGGTACCCTCATGGCTACCTACCATCATGCAGGTAGCCATGAGGGTGCCTTGTGCTCCCATTGCTGGATTGCTGGTGAGAGCACAAGGCACACTCGTGGCTACTTGCATGATGGCTCCCTCAAAAATTATAGTGTCTGATCTAGGGAAGGCTTTATAGTTGGCAAGTAAAGCGGGAAAAATTGTACAAAAATCTGGGTAGTACTCTCCATAGTTTTCTCTGTCCCAAGGTGACGCTCCAGTAAATGACTACAGTCTAGCTTCTATACTATTGTCCTATAACATTTGGCACTATCAGTTGATGTAGAATTCCTTTTCTTTCATTACTTACCATCATCTTTTCACTCAGAATAGGGGTAAGAAGAAATGAAAACATCCTGTTCTCTATCTTTGCATCTTTGGTTATGTTCTCTCCTGTCCTGCATAAAGCAGCATTTTCCCACTATACCTTTTTTTTAAGTTAATGTGATGTATCTGTATCTCACAGTTACATCTTTAGTAACTTGCCTCACAAACACTGACAGTTCACTCTCTTCGGTGGCTTCCCCTGCAAGTGGTAGTTATAAACAAAAATAATTTTTGACTTTACATTATGTCCTATCAGCAGGGGAGTTTGTGCCCTCGTACCTATCCTTAATCATGTGTGCTAACTCTGACCTTGCCCTTAACCCAAACCCTACACATTGTCTTACAAAAAAATCCCTAACACTATCACCAGTCAGGCAAAGTGTGCCTGGCCTAACTGTTATGTTCTTTTTGTTTCTTTGTTTGTTTGTTTTTTACTTATCTTATTGCAGTAGGGTAACATTTGTTGCCCTTTAGTGATCAGTGTAATGTAAACCATTTCCTTTATTTGCTTTATTTGTTTGCTCCATTTCTTTGAATTTCTAAGCACTAATCAGACAATCTGTTATCTATTTGACAAACCCACTAATATAGCTCTTCAAATCCCCAGTGTTCAGTATCCACTAATAAATATTACACCTGGGAAAGCATACAATAAAGCTCACAGACAGTCGAATTCTCTTCCTTTAATGTCACAACCAAAGCACAAAAACAAAGCTCTGCATAACGTCCTGAATTACGTTTTCATTTGTAAAACTTCATCAGATGTGGGCACACAAACACGCCACGAAAATGGCAAGAACCAAAATATGCCCTTTACCCATGCACTGTACCATACAAAATCTGGACACTTAATCTAACAAAACATAGAACAAAAAAGCATGGGTAAAGGGCATGTTTTGGTTCTTGCCATTTATACACACACACACACACACACATATAAATATATATATATATATATATATATATATATATATATATACACACACACACACATATATATATATATATATATATATATATATATATATATATATATATACACACACACACACACACACACACATATATATATATATATATATATATATATATATATATATATATATATACATACACACACACACACACACACACACACACATATATGTATATATGTTTATGTTGCTGGCTAATTATGCTCTCATCATTTAAGGTGTTTTTTTTTTATTCTAACAGATGTATAGTTTACATCAGTGATTATATTTATTTCAAAGTTTAATAAACTTTGTTTCTATCTACTGTATATTTAGCAGCTGTCCAGTCACTTTCTCATTCTGTGTCCTCTGGCCTCACCTTCGGATGATACTGTTTTGGGAGAAACAGTTTGTAGTGGGTAAACGTATTTTTTTGTTGTTTTGTTTTCTTCTTGTTCCCTGTGACACATTTCAGGCAGAGTGACACAGAATGTCTCACATCCAATCAATTACTTGGACCTTAAATTGATAAATAATTAAATGCAGTTATTTTCAAGTTAAATGCAGCAAAAGGGAATAGGATAAGACTCCCAGTGAGGCACTTGGCATCTAGTATAACAAAACAGATTTGCAACTGTAATAAACAGTTTTCGGAAATGCAGTGGTCACATTTATAGAGAAAGCTAGGGGTATTATGAGTCATCTCAATGATAGGCTTACAGTGAAGTGCATTTATATATGTTATACACTGAATGGACTTGTCCTACAGTGAAAACTTTTGGAATTATTTGTGAAGATGAAGAAGAAGCAGTGAAGAAGACAGTGATGATGAAGGTGTAATTAGGATGAAGATGTCAGTAAAGATGATGACTTGATGAGGATGCTGATGATCGTGCAATGTAGCTGGTGAAGATGCAGTGATGATGATGATATATTGAAGATATAGATATGTTGAGGGTGACCATAATGATGATGAAGATGACTGTGAAAAAGATCACTTTGATGAAGATAGTTATGCAGTGTAGATAAAGATTATGAAGAAGTGAAAATGATTTTGCTGTGAAGATGACAATAAAGATGATGTGAGGAGGGTGAAGATGAAAATGCAATTAACATAAAGATGCTTTGAGAATGTGATGCAGGTGTTATACATTGATTACTGCCCATCTTTATCATTACCTTCTTCTTAATCTGTTCCACCACATCTTCATCATATGTGTATTGTGTGTGTGTGTGTGTGTGTGTGTGTGTGTGTGTGTGTGTGTGTGTGTGTGTGTATGTGTATCTCCAGCTAAAGCTGCCACCTGTACCTTTGACTTCTACTCCCACTTAAATATAGTGATAAAACAGTTCCTGTTCACTCAAAATAAAATAAGAAATTTAAAAACAAGCTTGTATGGCTATATAACAAGAGAACAAAACTGGTAGGTGCTTACAACAAACTTCTTGCTACCCACCTTAACAGCACATTTAAGCAAACTGTTAAAGAGCTTAAATGTACCACTTGGAAGTTCAAATGTGAATATTAACTTAAAGCTGCCACTGAAAGCAAAAATTACTGCAAGTCTCACTTTAACTATATCAGGAAGTTAAAGAACTAAAACTTAGCAATGCTTGAAGTTACTCCACAATAATAATTTCCACTCTAACCCAAAGAAAATAGTTAATATCCTAGCTGACAAATTTGGCGCAAATTTTACTCCACCAACTGGTATAACTATTCCCCATTCCTAACCACTCCTGTAATTACTATGGAAAATGTCCCCTCAACCATCTCAAAAGCCAAAAACTTCTCATCCTCATGTCCTTAAAGTATACTAAGTTGCCTGATTGTCACTATTAAATATGACTTATGTTACCCCTAACCTCTTCAGCCTAAGCCTATCCATAGGTTACATTCCTGAAACCTGGAAAACAGTCATTGTAATGCCATTGTATGAGGGTGGCCCAGTCACAGACACTGGTAACTATAGACCCATTAGTATCACTAGCCTCATATGCAGAGCTATGGAATGTAATACCTTGGACCTCATTGTTCTGAACATTGAAAATCTTTTAACCCTGGACCTTCACCAATTTGGCTTTGTCAAAAGCAGATTCTACCTCTTTAATTTCTTTACTTTTTTGAAAAAGTCCCCAGACTGGGGAGTAATGATTTGGCAGTAGATACAGATGGACTTGACCAATGCCTTTGGCACAATTCTCTGTGCAGGCAATATTGACAGACTTGAAATCTGATTACCCATATGGTTAGAGTTACAGATGCCCCTTCTGAAAGCAAAAAAAGTTAACTTTTCTGTGCAGCAGTGGCAAGTGTTAGACCCTCTTCTGTTTCACATCTGTTTCTTAGACATTCCAACCAACACTCCTGGTGTGCAGTTGTCTAAGTTTGCAGATTATGTAAATGGATATTATTCTTTCCATCACAAAACACATGGATCAGAGTATGTTAACAGTTGGTGCAAGGACAGTGGTCTCAAACTAAATATGAAAAAATGTGCTATAGTTTATTTTGGTAAACAGAACATTTTCCTAATATTTGATATAGGTGATACACCCCTCCAGTCAGGCATTGTCATAAGATATATAGGCACTTTTGTTAGTAATTCCTTATCTTTTTACTATCATGCTTGCATATTATTACAGAAAACCTATCTGGCTCATCTAATTTCCAAAAGCATCTTATATATATATACTTTTGGCATAATTTTGCCTGAGAACTTCACTTAAGACACCACAGAGATTTGTAACAAAAAAGATCAATGGCATCAAGTCCCTTGGTCATCCAGATAGTCAGCCCTCACCCTGTATTCAGTCTCTTATACATTCCTCCAGGATGATCTGTGTCTAGCCTTTCGAGATGTGAGAAATCCAGCTCTTCCTGACCTTGTATTATCAGAACAAATGGTTCTTGAAATACCCATTTAAAGGACCCAAACATTTATCAATTCATAAGTAAAACACAGTGGTATGATTTATTTTTATTTATTATTTTATTTACATTTCTTTACCTGGAAATTCAGACTGGATGCTGGTCCGTTTTCAGCGGATGTCTGGGGAGAAAAGCATCACATCATGTACATGATAAATCGAGATATAAAGTTGCAGCAATTGTAAACAACATTACAGGTTGTTGACTTTAATACAGTAACAAGATATTGATTATCAACAGTATATACAGAAAATGTTGCAAGTTAAGATAGTTTCTTGTCGTTTATAGTATTAGTAACAAAGTTGTCAGACAAGATGTTAAAGTATGTAAAGACAACTAGCTATTTCTGACTGTGGTTAGTAGTGGCGGTAGTATAGTTGGGTTAAGAGTCTAGGTGGGGAGGGGAGGTAAGGGTGGGGGTGTTAGTCTGGATTAGAACAAGGACAAAGCCAGTGCTTTGGAATTTGAGTGGAATTTGAGTGCAGTCTTGAAAAGGCTGCTGGAAGGTAGAGTAGTTATAGAGGGTGGAAGACTGTTCCAAAGTTTAGATATGGTACATGAAAATATGGCTTCTCCTGCGTAGTTTTTAGGTTTGATAACAGTAAGTTGATTTTTGTTGCTTGATCTTAGGGGCCTAGTGGGGTGATAGGGTTGGAGAAGGGTTTGAAGGGAAGGGATGTTAAGGGGGTGGTTAATAAGTTTATGAGCAAGGGTGAGTTGATTAAAGTGAAGGAGTTGTGGGAGTTCTAGCCAGTTTAGTTCTTTAAGGGAGCTACAATGATGGCTGCAGTAGGAGGTTCCACTGGCAAATTTAGCAATTTTGTTGTAACAAGCATCCAGCTAGTGTAGGTCTGTCTGTTTAAGGTTGGTAAATATGGGGGATGCATAGAGTAGGGTGGAGATTAGTTGGGAATTGGCTATGGAGATTCTAGCGACTTTGGTTAGGAATTGGCGGCTTCGAAATATAATGCACCAAGTTTCTTGTGAACTTTTTTATTGTGAGAGATATGTGGGTGTCAAATCTAAGTTTGTTGTTTATTTCCACACCAAGTAATGTTGTGTGTCTTGATGGAGAGATGATGGTATTGTCTTTGGCAAGAATGTTGAAGTGGAGGGTGTTTTAGGTGGCTTTGGAAGATTGCAGCATGAGATGTTTTGTCTTACTTGGGTTGAGTAGGAGCTGAACATTGTATAGCCAGCTTTCTACAGAAGAGAATGATTCATGTGTGATTTGTTGTAGTTCTGGTAGAGTGGGGGCAGAGCAGATGAGAGTAGAGTCATCTGCGTACTGTATAAGAGATGCTTGTGTGGTGGCAGTATGTAGATTGTTAGTGAAAAGTGAGAATAGCAGAGAGCCAAGGATAGACCCTTGGGGAACTCCAAGAGTAACTGGGAGGTGAGGTGATATGTTATTGTCCTAGATTACTGATTGCTGGCATCCATGTAGATAGCTGTGGAACCAGTTGCAGGCTGGTTGTGAGAAGGAGAGGTTGGGGAGAGTAGAGAGTAGTAGCTCATGAGATACCACGTCAAAAGCCTTTGAGAGATCTAGAAATATGGCAGTAGAGAAGAGGCCATTGTTTTTGTGATGAAGTATAGTGTTGGTGAAGGAGAGCAGAGTGGAGGTAGTGCTGTGATATGGCCTGAAACCATGCTAGGTTTTGGAGAGGAGATTATTAGCTACGAGGTAGTTGGAGACCTGGGTGTTGATACATTTTTCAAGTATCTTGGAGAGAGGGGAGATGATAGCAAGGGGGCAGTAATTGGAGAGGTCAGTGGAGGGGGTGCCTCTGTGGAGGGGAATGATGTGGGATATTTTCCATATCAAGGGAACATAGCCTTCTGTTATGGGACATGTGATTAGAATTGAAATTGGGTAGGCTAGTGTATCAGATGCAATCTTCAAGTATTCAGAGGGGAGGTTGTCATCTGCGAGTTTGGTGGGCTTAAGTTTTGACAATAGTCTTTTTATGTTGGAGGTAAGTACTGAGGTGAAGAAGAAAAGAGGAGTGGGGGTTTAGGGTTAGGAGTTGGGGGAGCTGTTGTAGGGAAGTGTTGTTTGTGTAGAGATGCTATAGTTTCAGTGAAGTGTTTGTTGAAGGATTCAGCAATACTGCTGGAGGAGGGGGCAATGGACAGATGGGGGGTATCAACCTTCCCTGGGTGGAGGATATTGTTAATAGTGGATCAGAATTGCTTTAGGGTTGTGGTTGGTAGAGTTTAGGGTGGATTTATAATAGATGGATTTGTCTAATTTTATATGCTTTTTAGCTGTATTGCACAGTCCAAGGAATGATTACCTATCTGAGTTATTTTTTGTTAGATGCCAGTGCTCCCAGGCCTTATCTCTGGATTTCATTAGGGTTCTGGTGGTCTTTTGTAACCATGGGGCATGCCTGGATCTGACTTTGGCATTTCTTACAGGAGCATGGGTGTTTAGGATGGAGAGGAAGGTACTGTTGAAGAAGTGGACAGCCTCATCTAGGTTGAGGTATTTTAGTGGTGACCAGTTAATTTTTTGCAGGAAGGAGATGAAGGAGTTGGGGTTGAAGTTGGACTTGTTCCGTATTTGCCTGTGGATAATGGGCTTCAGACTGTTTGTGTGGTACCGAATTAGGAAAGTGGAGTAGTGGTCACTAAGACTGTCACGTAAGCAGCCTGCTAGGTAATAGTGAGGGGCTTTGTTGACTAGGATCCAGTCAAGTAAGGTATGATTGTTAGGGTTTTTGTTGATTTGGGTAGGGGATTGAATGAGTTGAGTGAACCCATGGAGATTAAGGTGAATGGTTGGGAGACTGTTATTACAGGATAGCCAGTTGATGTTAAAGTCACCGAGAGTGATGGTTTCCTGGGGTAGAGATAGAGTAGCCCAGCTCAGGAAACCTTCTAGGGGTGTGATATTTTGCCCTGGTGGGAAATAGCATCCTACGATATTGATTGTTTTGTTTGGGTTTAGTCTGAGATTGGCATAAAGAATTTCTTCATTGTTGTGGTGAGGGCCAGATGAGTTCAGGAGTTGAATATTGAGGTGGTGTTTAAATATCAATGCTTCACCATTTTTTGGACAATCTGTCTATGTGAAGGATGTTGTATTCAGGTGGAAGTATTTCCTCACTTTTGATATGAGGTTTGAGCCAGGTTTCAGTTAGGAAGAGAATATCTGGGGAATATATGCCTATGCTGGCATGTACTTCTTGGATTTTATTGCATATGCTTCTGATGTTTAGGGACATTATAAGTAGGTCTGTTGTTTTCTTGTTGTCTAGGAGTTGAGTAGTGGGGGGTTGCTTAGACTAGGGTTTGTGGTTGGGTTGGATTTGGGAGGACCAGGGTTTGGGTGGATGTCTCCAGTGAGGGCTAGTTTATAGAGGGTGTTTAGGATATGTTTTATATACATAGTAAATTGCTTATGGTATCTTAGGGATATTTTATTTTTGAGTGTGTGTTAGGTGTTTGGTAATGGAGTGTGCATATTGGGAGGATAATTTTGGTGGCAGGGGTTGTGTACTTATAGTGTAAATGTTTGAGGGAGGGTGCTGAGAGAGTACAGTGGAAGTTGTCGGGGCATGTGACTATGGAGCCGTGGTAGGATGTAATGTAAGTTAGAACTACGCAGGTTAGGATTGTTATTATATTAGGTAGTAGCATGATTGTGTTGGATGTAGGGGGAGGGGGTGAGTAGTGGTGTAGCCTAATTGTTGGCAATTAGGGGTGGGGTTAAGGCTAAGAATTAATATAGAGGTACCAGGGGTGGGTGGGAAAAGGGAGCAGGGAGGGGAGCGAAGAGAGCGTAGCGAACAGAGCGGGCTAAAACCACCCCAGGCTAAAGATTGCAGGGTAAGTGTCTAAACAGCCAAATTGTTAGGAGTTATTAGAATCTAGTAGGGAAAAACAATCTATAGACCTGATTTCTGGGTAGATACCTAGTTTGAAGCAGACAAAAAGTGGCAGTTTAAGTAACTTTTTGCCTCTATTTTACAAGTGGGCAATTCCAGTGTATCTACTGGGTTACCTTTTATCACCTAGAGCTTTATCTTGGTTTACTGATAACTAAAAAGAAAAAGTTAACTGGGGAATGTATTTACAGCAGATGGGGGTGGGGGTGCAGCTGCCGTCCCTAGCCATGGGTAGAGACAGTTATTTCTGCTTTAGACCAGGTACTTTCTACAGTAGCAGGCTAAGAGGGAAACATAGCTAGATACCTACAGTAACTTATTTTCTTTTTAAAGCCATTGAGTCCTTATGGCTGGTTTCTTCACTGCAGATAAAGCCACTGGCCAAGGATTCAGCAAGTGGGGGACTGAGAGAGAATCCGTTCGCAGGGACAGTGGTCACTAAATGAAAAGATGGAGACAAAAACAATTATTACGTTAAGGTCTCTGAAAGGGGAATGAGAGAGAAGTGCTGTAAAAAGTAACTGAAATAATAAATTACACCCAGGCAGGAAGGGTATTGGCTTTAAGAGTAGCAGCACGTTACACTATTTACACAGCTACAAAGTGTTTAGTAAACAAGGCTCAGGCAACTGTTTTGCATTCGCATATGAAACCCTTGACATAAAAAAACACCTTACTTAGTGATGTATACCACATAATTTAGGTAGCCCATGAATTTAAAGAGACAGTTCTATCACAGATATAGCAGTAGTAAACTATCAACAGTTGTATACAACAGTACTTTCATATCGCAACACAGACATTTACATCTCTACATTGCTATAATATTTCTCATGGTACAGCAGTTAAAACAACTAAGGATTGCTCTGACTTGGCAGCAAAACAGGACTTTAGCCGTAATATGGTGTTCTGTATTTAACTTACTGCTTTCCTTCAAACTGAATCACGGAACACTCAGTCACACTGCTTAGCATCTATTTTAACTAAAAAGTATTTACTAAACAAAAGTGATGAGGAGTAGCAACCCAGTTTGATACTATAGCATCTGTAGGTGCTAGCAGCACCAAGCACACTAAGCACCAAGTCAGACTGGAAAATGATACATTGTAACACTCTGTCTACAACTTTTATCAATAGGAAACCAGTTCTGCAACAGTAGCCATGCTGACAGTAACAAAGCAATAGAGTGACAGTAACAAAGCAATAGAACAATTGAGTTTGTAGAGACATTAGCTGCAATATAAAAAATAAAGTTCAAACACTTACAATGAGATACACCACGAGCTGAAGGGAATTGTCAGCTGCTGTGAGTAAGCCAAGATGCCTCCAGGGGTTTAAAAAAGATAGACATATTTCTACCTATCCTGCACCTCTGAACCAAACATCCATTATATGTAAAGCAGAGTAAGAACCTTGCCACCTTTTTAGTAAACCTAGATAACTGGATAGATAGCCTCAAATTCTTCTCCTACGTATACTATTTGTCCTTCTTGAAACTCAATGGAAGGGGTTGTAATGGTCTGTAGACTAGTTGTGTGTTACTTTCCTATAAAATATGATATACTGATATATGATAATATCAAGTATGAGAGAGATATCTTCATGTGCTACTGGGCTATCTCTCATCCTATCATAACTCTATAATAACTCTCAGTATACCTCCAGCTGTGTCACAGCCACCTATTTATACTTACCCCCAACACTCTCCATACCTCGCACCAAACGTATCTATCTCATCTTTACTCCAAATATAGACTAACTCCATTTCAACTCAAACCAAAGCAAAGTTAAGTGGAAAAAACAAGTATCAATAATTCCCCAATATACTAAAATCCTTCTTGGAAGAGGTATTCAAACTAATCCTGGCCCCACTTATCACACTGAACATCAAGACAACTCTCTGCCATACACTGTTCTAATCCTACAGTGGTCTCCCACATCCCCAGTAATCTAACTTTTGGTGCCATAAATATTAGAAGTGTAAGAAATGAAATTGCTGGACTACATGCCTGGACTACCCAACATAAGCCTGACATTCTTACTGTAACTGAAACCTGGCTTAAACCTAGCATAAACAACTCCAAAATTATACCTCCCAGCTATAATGTCATCCGTAATGACCGTATAAAGAGGGAGGGTGGTGGTATATTTTTAATATTTCCCAACAACTACCACATTTCCCCTTACAACAAACCAATACCAACATTCAGTTCAGCAGAGCTTCTTATTACTTTCTGAAAATAAACAATTATAAACAAATATGTATTACTGTCCTTTGCATCCTTCCTGGTGACAATACAGCTATACTGGAAGACATCCTATACCGGCCAGCCATAACAATTCCACAAGCAAAAATACTACTAGGTGATCTGAATGTCAGTTGGTTGGATATGAACTCCAGCTCCCCTACATCTAGGGTAACCATATTTGGTTTCACACAACTAATTAATAGCCCCACACATTATAGCACAACATCAAATTCCATATTAGACTGGATACTAGTATCAGACCCCAGCAAATATACCACCACTGGGACAACGTTTGACAGTCTTTATGATGTTCTCCCAGTCTATACAACAAAGATCTTCTCCCAGTCTATACAACCACACATCTCACACATCCACTTCAACAACATATTTATAAAATAACACAAAGCCTTTCCAAATTTAACCCATAAATGTTCATTACTACCCTGTCATCTATTAACTAGAACTTCCTAAACATCCTCCCCTTAGATGATGCTGTAAATGAATTCACTGCCACTTTCCTGAATACCCTGAATAGCCTTGCACAGCCTAGAAGGAAGGGACTAAAAACAATGCAATCCAGCAATCCAGAAATAGTAGAATGCTAATGCAGGATAGAGAAAAAGCATTAAAGAATGGCAAAAATAAAAGACATCGCAATATCTTAAAAACTTCAGAATGCTTCACAATTGTACTAAATGACAAATAAAAGAATACAAAAAGCTATACTATAATAACTGCAACACTAAAATTCCTGGACATTCATTAAAGAAATTTTGTATCATGGCCATAAAGTCTCCCAATAACTCATAATTTCAAATCATAATACAGTTAATCTCTTATTTCATAGATAGTATAGCATCTCTAACCAATGATTCCCGATATCTAATCCTAACCCTGCCCACCTGCCACATATTACCATATCCACTTTCACCTTCAAACCTGTGCCCACATACTTTATAAAACTACTCTTAAACAAACTCAAGCCTGGCAGTACTTCAGCTAATAACCTTAGAAGCTAGTACCTTAAAACAGCAGCCAATAGCATTGCCTACCCTGTCAAAATCCTTATAAATAGGTCAATCCTGGAATCCTACATTCCCTACCTCTGTAAAAAAGTCACACATTATCCCTCTGCACAAAAGAGGAAATTCAACAGACATTACTAACTGTAGACCTATAACAGTCTTATCCCCCTCTCCAAAATACTTGAAAAATATTTTCAAAAACAATTGCTAAACTATCTGCTGCAGGAAGAACTCCTATCCCCGACACAACATGGCTTCCGTCCTTCCCATAATACAAACATTGCACTTCTAACCTATATAGATACTGTCAGTAAAGCTAGAGATAACAGCAAGCTAGTCTTCTCCTTATTTATAGGCTTGTCGAAAGTCTTCGACACAGTTTGTCTCAGCAAACATCTACTTCAAATGTCCTCATTAAGTATCTCTCAGCCCACCCTTCTATGGTTCAGAAGCTACTTGTCTAGTAGGTATCAGTCAGTAAAATGACACTCCACCCTCTCTACATACCTCCCTGTTACCATTGGTGTACCACAAGGCAATGTCTTTGGTCCCCTCCTTTTTAACATTGTCACCACAACCCACCACACATCCATACAGCAGGCCTCCCTAATACAGAATGCAGATGATTCCACAATCATTTGCACATCTGACATGACACACCTCCAAAAAATTATTCATGAAGTTTTAATTGTGACTGAAATATGGCTTTGTAACTCATAACTCATGCTCAAACCTAAAAAAAAAAAAAAAACAAGACTACTAATTTTTCCCCCAAATTCTTCTGCCTTGAAAAAACAAAATTTAAAGTCTTCTGTCTTGGTAATACAACCATTGGTGTCACTTCTCATAGCAAATTATTAAGGGTGATAGTGAATGATAATCTTAAATTTGGCCTGCATATACAAAATTGCATAAGAAAAGCTCATAAAAAACTAGGGATGCTTTATAGAGCCAAAGGCGTTCTCACTAACTCAACAAAAGCTACACTTGCCACTACTTATCCCCTCCCCACACTTTTTTATAGTGCTCCCGTCCTT
The DNA here is from genome assembly GCF_019279795.1 of Protopterus annectens. Taxonomy (NCBI): domain Eukaryota; kingdom Metazoa; phylum Chordata; order Ceratodontiformes; family Protopteridae; genus Protopterus; species Protopterus annectens. Next base: position 267,118,494 of record NC_056728.1, read on the forward strand.
ACTAACTTCCAGGCATCACAAAAATCAAAACTTGAACAATAGTATAACAAAGTTGCTAAATATGCAGTAAATGCCCCTTTCAGTCACAGATTTGAAATATATATGTAATGGGGTGTATGCTGGGAGGATCGGAGGGGCATACCCACCCTGCAGAATTTTTTTTCTCCTTGTTTTAGCAGTTTTAGATAGCTTTTCACTATGGCAATTGTGAATGGAGTGCAACTCATACAATTATGATTCAAATTACTATAAGTAAACTGCCATTTTTTTTTTACATTTTCTGCATGAAAGTGCAGTGCATGGCAGTTGAATGACCTTTGTTATATGGTTAACTGAATAAAAGCATAGTGTATAGCTATAGAAGCTAGACGGTCTGTAAAGAAGCACATTGTTTTATTGCAGAACCTAAAATATACACAGAACAACAGTGCACTGCTGTTTAATCATATAATTGTTTTGCTAATGAAACTGACTGCCTTCGTGAATCTGTAAATAGTGCTGGACTGTGAGCTTCCAGAATGAAAATGAAGCTCGATGTTCTTGAATCTTGCCTGTGTAACTGCACAGTTTTTAGCTACTGTCAAAGCTGCCTACTTGAAAGTTAATTTTGCTGCTGAGCTTAAGTGGCTGCTCAGTTGTATAGTGCATCGTGCCTCTGAGTCTGTTTTGGCTGTTGCAAACAGAGCCAACCTTAGGTGAAATGGCACCTTATGCAAAGATCTGCACTGTGTCCCCACCCACTGTCCCTACCTCTCCTACACATCACTCATTGCCTCCTCGCTCCTCCCTATCCACCCTATCCACATCTTCCAAACTACCTTTTTTCTTCCTTTTCTCACAGTTTTGTCTTATACATCAGTGTTTTTCCTGCACTCATTTATTCATCACATCCTAACTAGTCAAGACTGCATTCTGATAACTGTGGAGGAAATAATTGCATTAAGCTGGAAGTCTGGGAGCCGCTAGTCCTCCAGAAGACATGGAGTTTCTAAATGCTGAAGGTGCAGTTTAGACCTTTTTCCAACCTTTTGATCAAATTGTGGCCTGAATAGAAATCATGATTAAGGAAAGAACGTCAGTGTTATTATTGAAAGTTACTCATTCTTGCATCTTGGGAACATGCCATAAGTGACCAAGGTTACACTTTGAGGAAATAACTGCATTGAGCTGAGGGTGTGAGGGCGGCCAGTACACCACCAGAAGCCTTAAGGGCTGTAGATGCATTTTAGAGCTTTATTCCAACATTTTGAGCCAGTGATGGCCTGATATAACATCATATGTAAAGAAATTCAGTCTTTTTTTGAAGGCATGAATGGCCACAATCATATATACATGCCTCCTAACCCCTAACCCCAAAAGGCAGCTAAAATCTGAGTACCTGTCTATCAGACTGGGACGAAACTGAAAAAATAAAATAGAATGTCAGACATATAAACAGCATCCCTCCTTACACTCCCACAAACGATAACCACCTGTGTATGCATCAGATTTTTGATTGTAAGAAATGTGAAAAAATATCACTGTAACATTGTTACCCTTAGTAGTATACCACTACTGTACAAACTATAGTGACCCTTCTTGCACACATTTGGAGTTTGTGAGGAAAAGGTAAAGAAATAATGACCACACTGTCCTTAGCCTAACACAAACTGTAGTACACACCTCTGAGGTTTGGGAAGAAGAATAAAAGAAATAAGGGCATTGTCCTCACACCCCTCCCCCAGAAACTATAGTGACCTCCTGTGAAGACATATAAGAAGAGCCTGTTGTAGACTAGCTGGAGGTTCAGGACAGAGGCCACTGCATACTCTGTCAAATTCCACTTATACAACCTTAGGATGTGGTGGGCAGCATGGGCTCCAGATACTCTGATGGTATGGATCTTCTGTGATGCATTCTATACCTTATTTTTTGAAAGATGGTTTAAAGTGAGCTGATCACAAGAGGGTCTGTTACTTTCAACTAGATAGCCCCCATGCCCACAAGGCAGTCATTGCCTTTGCTGTGTGCAGTGCAAACATCTGATTGTGATAGAAGAGGTTATCCATATATTGTAGTTCACCTTTGCTCCACACAAACATTTGTCACACATTAAAGTATTCCAAATTGCTTCATACATTTCACATTGGTCTTGCAAAGTTAAAATAATGATTAAGCAACACCAGGCATTTAGTCATTTTCTTCTTCAGGCAGTCCCAACAATTATAGGAAATTTATGCATATGCCAAATGTCCTGTTAAGTAGTCCATCTTACTTTCACACAAGTGCACACTATTCATGAAAGCCAGAAAGTGACTATTTAAACTGAATAAAGAATAAGAGATCAGATATTTTCAGGAGACTGCTGAAATCCCCACACAGAACTTAAACCTACTCTTGTGTTCATTTCAGAAATTATAATAAATGATGGCCATGTGTTGTATTCCAGCTCTGTGAATGTCTTTACAGACAGTAGCAACACATTAAAGCATTCAATTTTATTTCACACAAATCATTTTAAACGTGTAAATGCACATTAGCCCTGCAGAGCCAGATAGTGACTCCTTAAACTGAGAAAAACAACAAGAGATTTGGTTACTTTGTACAGACAGTACACAAAGGAGCTGTAGGTAAAAATAATGGTTGTGCATTGTATTTCAGATTTGTTCCATGAAAACAGAAGCCACACATTAAAGTATTCCAAGTTGCTTTACATAAATCACAGTAATCCTGCAAGTGCACACTAGTCCTACAAAGCCAGATATTGGCTGTTTAAACTGAGAAAACAAGGGGGTCAGTTACTTTTACAGATGACCCCCCCCTCAGCAGTTATAGCTAAAAACAACAGCCATGTATCATATTTAGCAAAGCTTACCTTCAGCATCCACAGGGTACACAGTAACAAACTTCACCCACACCTTCAAGACATTCTTGAACTCCTTGTGTAAAATCAGGAGCTGTAATGTCCATCTGGGAGCTGCTGCCCTCTTGCATCCCCCATGCCACAGGACCACAAGGCTCTTAAAAGTACATTTGCAAAAATTAATTATTTATATATGGCAGGGGTAGCAGCTCCCTTGTTGCAAATGGACATTCGTTTCTCACCATGAGTCATTCAAATCTATGTATACAGTAACCTGGATTTCGACCAACCTGTGCCTAAGGTAGTAAGGAAGTCATTCTGTGTTGCTCAACTTTTAAGCAATGGTATGGAATCTAGGTCCAAAGAAGTTATCATTCCACTGTACTCAGCCTTCATCAGACCCATTACTGAGTACAGTGCCCCTTCAGTATGTACTGACAGTAAGCAATAACTGGTCACAAAAAAAAAAAAAAAAAAAGAAAAAGAAATCAGGTTGTTAAAAATGTGTCCAGTGTAGATCACCTTAAGGCCCTGTCAGTGTACTCTGTTTCTTAGAAACTGTTGAGGGGTGGTCTGTGTCTTGTATACAAGGCATCCTGGGATTCCACTCTTTTGGACTTCTTGCATATCTGCAAAACAAATAACCTCAAAACTACCCGATCCAGGGACATAAACCTTTTTCGAGAGACAGGTATGTGTCTCAGAGAGTACTTGTTATCTGGACCAGGCTTCCCATCTATGTGAGGCAGAATTCTTCCCTGACCCTATTCAAACATAACCTGGACCAGTGGATGGGTTATCAGAAATTCACCTCTTGTCTGTCATCTGTGTCTCTAATAGATAGATGCAACCTGTAAATGTTTACTACTCATGTCCTAGCTTACACATACCCCTAAAAATTCTAACATTTTCTAACCCTTATTTATAACAATGATAAAACACAAGTTAAATAAGATGCCCTAACCCAGATTATTTTACTTTTCCTCTTCACTCTACTAGCCTTCATCACCACTTATCAAATCCACCTCCTTCAAACTCTTAGGACTTGAACCAGTCCTCACACACAGAATATAAACATTTACCCAGCCTGCCTTTCCCCATAACATGCTATCTCTACAAACAAACCATATAGATTAAATATATAAAATATTAAATATTTATTTTATATATATATATATATATATATATATATATATATATATATATATATATATATATATATATCTTACAATGTTATGATTATTATATTATAGTATATATATATAAAAAATTATTGTTATAATATATTATATATTATATGTATAATGCCTGATTAAATATATCTTAAATATAGACTGGCTACTCATAAATTCCACTACCACCACTGAATCCATAAACTTGTTCAACATTAATAACCATACCTAGTAGAATTAATAGAACTTCAGGCAGACACTCAGCATTAGACTGGATTCTTGCAAACAAAGCAGACAAACTCACAAAATTAGGCTGCCCCTCAGATAGTATAAGTCACCACATACCAACATATGCTATTAGAACTCACCATAACCTAGATAAACATATTATCTGTAATCAAATACAAAATACAACCAATTTCAGCAAAGATATTTTCAATGAAACAGGAACATAATGTAACTAGAATGCACTTAGAAAAACTAAAACTAGATACTGCTGTAGAACACCTCAATAACATATTCTTACAGATGTTAAATAATCTAGCACCAGTATGCAGTAAAAGAGCAAAGTCCAACCTCACACCAAGGCTGACAAAAGAAATAAAATAAATCATGACAAAAAGGGATAAGGCCTGGAAAAAACTGGTATAAAAACAGAACTCAAAATGCCTTCCATCAATTTAGACATCTTAGAAACCTTGCAAGACTCCATGTCAAATAGGATAAACAAATATACCATACCAACCTACAGGACAAACATAAAAGCAACCCAAAATGTTTTTGGTCATCACTGAATAAACTACTCCACCCTAACAAGACCACCACTCCCTCTCCAGAAACAGACAGTACGACAGATTCTATCCCTACACAGTTTAATTCCTACTTTTATACAATCACTGTTATTTCTCTTAGACACTAATACTTCTGTCCTACATTCTCTACCCCTGTTCAGTCAAAGCCACCCACAACTCTTCAAGTCCAGTACATACCTCATTCATAAGAAAGTTGATCTTTAAACTAAAAACTACTTCCATAGCTGTAGACCAACCACCATCAGTCTACCTAAAAACAGCCACAGAAGTCATAGCCTTCCCTGTGTCCATACTAATTAATAGGCCCATAGCAGAAAACTATGTCCCATCAATGTGGAAAAAATCTTACATCATACCACTGCACCAAAGCAGCACATCTACAGAGTTTAATAACTTCATACCAATAGCCATTCTCTCCCCCTCTCCAAAATATTAGAGAAATGGATCCATATGCAGCTGATGCAGTACCTAACCACAAGTAACCATCTTTCAGAAACACAACATGGCTTTAGGGCCCAGCACAGCACCACTACTGCTCTACTACATTTTACCAGGACAATAAACCAACATAGAAACAGTGGTCTGCTTGTGTCTACCATGTTCTTAGACTTGTCAAAGGCATTTGATACTGTCTCACACCAGTAACTGCTCATTCAGCTCTCCTCAATAGGACTTTTACAGTAGTCCTTGTTGTGGTTTCTTAGTTGCCTGTCTGGATGGCAACAAGCCATTAAATGGCAACAAATACAGGTGTCCCTCAGGGCTCTTTCCTGGGTCCTCTCCTGTTTGATATATTTATTAATGACCTCCACACATTCACTCACTGTGCTAATTTAGTTCAGTATGCAGACGACTCAGCATTAATATGTCTGGCCTCAACAATAAATAAGCTTCAGGACATTATCAAAAATCTTTCTCCTCTGTAGAAACCTGCATCAAAGAATCAAACCTCCTACTCAACCCCAAGAAAACTAAGTTAATGCTTTTTATCTCAAAAAGTTATCAAAATCAAAAGCAATTTTTATCATAAAGTCAGAAAATAATACCCTCATTGAAACTGTTACTCACAGTAGACTTCTAGGCGTTATAATAGATGACACTCTCAAATATGACCAGCATATACTGCACACCATTAAATCTACTCACCAGAAACTAGACTGCTTTATAGAATCAATGGATTCCTTACAGATATTTAAAAAAAAAAAAAAACTCTAGCCACCACCTTCATATTGCCGACTCTTTTATGTGCTGCTCTTATCCTAACAAACTTAAACAATACTCAAGAAACTTGCCTCCTGCTACAATAACGTCGCTAAGCTTGCCACCAGTCTCCCTTTATAGGACCCACCATTATCATCGCTTAAAGCAGTTAAACTAGCTTGAACTACACAACCACCTAACATATTCACAACTAATTACAACTCACAAACTCATTCGTCATCCAGAAAAATGCCCTGCACTGCAAAACGTATTACTGACCTACTGTCCAGCAAGGGACCACCACTCTGGTAACAAATTCTTATTACTTACAAAGAAGTCAAATAATGATGCAGGAGACTGGCTCTACTCCCAATACATTGCTAAACTGTGGAATAGTATCCCCACACAAATAAAACTTTCCTGCAAACTCAGTAGTTTTAAACCACTGCTTAAACAACATGTTAGCCAATCCTGGTACTGTACATGCTCATTTCAAGGTTGAGAATTTGTGTTCACCACACAATACTCTCCAAATACTCTCCTTAAACAGAATACTCTCAACTCCCTCTGAAATGGCAAAACACTTTTTACACCAACTGCTGCCTGCACAATCCACTAAGTTACACATGGGCTTTCTCTTTACTAACTTCCACCTCTGTAAAATCTTAGAATGTATAAATGTAGTTACTGTTTGTGTATAAATGTAAATAGAAATTTACCTACTCTGTGTTTAACTGAAACTTAGTATAGTGCAGTGTAAAGACTTTCCCAGTAAACAAAGACAAGTAAATAAATAATAAAATAAATAAATAAATAAATAAAAATAAGCTCCAGGGCACCAGACTTGTTGCATACATTTGGTATGCATGGCTAGACATAAAAAGGCATTGTGGTCATTAGTTTATGAACCAGTGACCAAACCTGTGTGAAAGTAGTATGGGGTGTTTAAACTAAGCTGCAATGGGTATTTCTTTGTATTTCTTTTTTTATCATGCATGTATTTTTTTACAGCTTGTATTTCTGCTTTCTAACCTAGAAAAGTAGCTACACATTAATGCCTCCAAGTTGCTTCACATAAATCACAGTCATCCTGCAGATGTACACTAGTCCTGCAAAGTCAGATAGTGACTCCTTAAACTGTTAAAATAACAAGATGTCCTTCCTTGGACCACTGTTGCAGTGTTCCAGTACTAATGAGCTATTCTGCCTGAGGTAACCTGATGTCTAGCCAGCGTACTAAAGCCAAAACTTTCCTAATGTACCATACATCTGGCATATGACCTCAGCCTGTAGGTGTAGGGATATATAAGTGGATACATTTGGTATGCATGGCTAGGCTTAAAAAGGCCTAAGCCTGTGGGCTGAGGTCATACACTGGATGTATGGCTCGTCAAGAAGATTTTGGCTTTGGTATACTGACCGGGCAACTAGTTACCTTAGGCAGTATAATCCATCAGCACTGGAATACTGCAACAGTGATCAGTAGGACATCTAATGTTATGGTAAGATTTTAAACAACTGTGCTCCCCCACCCAATACTCATCTGTTATATCTAAAAATGGCAGCCATGGATTGAATTTCAGCATTTCTCCATGTAAACAGTAGTCTCATTGAAGTTTTCCAAGTTCCTTCACACAAGTCACAGTAATTCCTCAGAGTCAGAGTCATGAAAAAAATCAGCTGTTAGTCAGATTCCCCAACTAACAGGATATCATTTTGTGATATTCAAATTTATTTAGTTAGTAAAAAGATATTTTTGCATTAAGAAGTACAGAACTCCATTGTCGGGCATTTTTGACTGACTGTAATCTTCGGTGATTTACCAGGCAAAAAATATGATGGAAAAATATGGGGAACAATCATATATCACCTCAGCTGATAATCTTCCACCACACTACCTCAAACTGGCTGCCAACTCAATTGCCTTCTGAATAAGTATCCTTATAAATAGGTCTTTATCCGAATCAGAAGTACCTATCATATGGAAACAATCACATTGACATGTGGAGGCAACTCTTTTGAACCATCCAGTTTCCATCCTGTATCCATCTTCTCACCATATCCAAAATTCTCAAGAGAGGTATCCATCAATAGGTAATGCAATACTTATTGCAAAATAATCTTTTAACTAAAACCCAACATGGCTTTTGACCCAGCCACAGCACAGCTACAGCCCTATTATGCTTTACAGACACTGTGAACAAGACCAGAGATGCAGGATGCTGTACAGCCTCAGTATTCCTTGATCTCTCCAAGGCCTTTGATACAGGGTCTCACCCCTTACTATTGAACACACTGTCTAACTTGGGCTTCTCACATAATACAGTAAAATGGTTTCAGAGCTACCTCAAGGATCATAAAGAAGCAGTGAAATGGTCCATTGAACTTTCATCCTTTCTCCACAACCCTACTGGAGTCCCTCAAGGCTCCATTCTTGGATCCCTACTTGTCAACATTTTCACAAACAACCTTCACATTGCCTCTCAACCTGGAACCCTCATTCAATATGCTGATGATTCCACCATAATCCGTACTGCTCAATCAGTATCAGAACTACTTTAAAAAACTCAGCAGTCCTTTACTGCTGTTGAATCCTGGCTAAGAAATGCCCAACTCTTTCTTAATCCAAAGAAGACTAAATTAGTATTCTTTCACCCAAAAACACTTCCCCATAGAAATAGTGCAGAAAACCAAACTTCTAGGAGTTATCATTGACAATAAACTTTAATTTGACCCCCATATTGAGCAAAATGTAAAGAAAACATATCAAAAACTGGGGCTATTATATAGAAACAAACAGTTATATACTGCAGCAACCAAAACTACCCTTGCAGAAACATTTTACATCTTTCCCTTCTTTACGGTTCTCCTATCCTAACTAATTTACAAACTTCTACCCTAAGGAAGATGGAACAGTGCTACAAGAAAGTTGCATAATTTGCCACAAACTCTAAATATCACACACACCACTGTAACCCGCTACTAGAACTAAACTGTCTTGAACTCTAAAACCAACTTGCCTTTATTATAGGCTCATAGGTAAGTACTAGGCTATCTGCCCGAGGGCATCTATAAACCTAGCCAGAATGTGTTGGCTTTCACCGTCCCTTAGATTAGTTCCCTGTGCCTTTGTCCAGCAGAGCCATTTGTTCCCTGTGCCTCTGTCCAGCAGAGCCGCTGCAGTGATCCCCGGGTTAAATATTGTTTCCCATCCACTCATCAAGGTTTCTCTTGAAGAGTGTTAGTGAGGGGCTCTGCCTAATGTAGATTGGAATCCTGTTCCAAAGCATGGAGAGTCTCTGGGACAGGAATCTATCCCACCAGCACTTCCTATGTATCACTGTGGTGAGGTTTAGATCCCTGGAGCTTGTGGCTCTTTTGGATTTGTTTTTTTTTTTTTAGATGGAGCATGTCCATCAATTCTGGGTTGGACATGGCCTTGTATGTCAGGCAGAGATCACCTCTGAGTAAGCAGTATGCAACCGAGTACAGCTGGAGTTTCTTCAGTAGGGCTGCATAGGGCATCTGTTTGAGGCCAGCAATCCTCTTGGTGAGGTACTTCTGTGGTCTTTCCAGCTGTTGCAGGTGTCTTGTAAGGTACATCCCAAATGGGGTATTGTACTCTATGATGGGTCTGATGAGAGATGAGTAGAGGGGCACAGTAACCTCTTTTGTTCTAGATGTGAACTCTTTTGTGATTAGGTGGGTCACATAGAAGGATTTTCTAACCACCTTGGCAATATGGTTATCAAAGGAGAGATTGCTATCTACTTGGGTAGCTATCCACCTTGCACAATCTTATTTTCAAGCCTACTGCCTGGCCTGCACTAGCCAATCTAGTCACACCTTACACACAAAATCAGTCCCTACAATCAGAAGACAAAAATCTCTTAGCTGTCTCAAAACCTACAAGAAAACCAAGTCACTCTCTGTATTCATACTCTGTCTCTATACTATGGAATTCACTACCTCTAGTTACCAGGTATATGCCTGGCCAAAACCATTTCAAAATCCTCTTTAAAAAATCATCTCAAAAATACATGTCTCTGCTGCTGCATAAAGCCTACCTAATGCTCAGCTCTTCCTCTTCTTCCACATTAGCCTCATCCTCCTCTTCTGTCACATTTGACTCCCTCATAGTCTGCAAAATCCTAAGGCTCTTCTAACTCCTTCTCTGTTTCTATACCATATCTTTAAGTTACTGCTCAGACTGTAATGCCTGTATTCTTCTTAACTCCCTCACTATCTTTCTGCATCACTAACTTTTTGGCTGCTATTTTCCTAACTGAAACCAACATTCTATTTTTTCATGTACTAGAACAGTTAATGTCATACAGTGCACTACCTATGTACTATTTTTGGATACTATCTACTCATAGGCTATGTATATAGTGAGCGTGACTATTATTGTCTGTAATGTTTTAACTACAGAATTGTCTAGCTGTGTAGTACATATTGTAATATATTGTAGCATAGTTTATGATCTTTCAACTTATTTTTGAATAGTATTTCTGATGTTGTTTGTATTATATTGTATTATACTGAATTTGTATTGTACTGTATGTGGAGCTTTTCTCCCCAGGCCTCTGCTGAAAACTGGTTCTGTAGACTCATTTAGACAGCCCTGGTAAACAAATGTCAAATAAATAAATAAATAAATTAAAATATACATGAGCAAAGTAAAAAATGAGAGGATAAAGGCCACAAATCATGGACAGGTTGTAAATATTGTTCTTATAAACTTGGAAAGTTGCTAGAGTAACAGATTTTTGTGTTACCATACACTTTCTCAAGAATATGATGTATGAAACTTAAATTTCTGTCATTAAATATTAACTTTGATCCTCAATGATTTGGCAGAAAACCACAAATTTTACATGGAACAGTCAAAATGTTTGAAGAAGAATCTGGACACTGAGAGGAATGGATGGGCATGGCAGACAAATTAGACAAAATCAGGCATGTTTTACAAAGTCAGGAACAGCTAAGGGCAAGCCAGACTCTAGCCATACAAAAGATCTGATTGTCTGCCAGTTAAAAAAAAAAGAAAACGTTATATACTTAACATCCTCATGTGCTGAGCTTTCTCTTCATCCTTTCTTGACTTTTTTGCTCTGACCCACCAATGATCTACTTGATTCATTGTCTAGGTAGGTCGTGGGCAAGATGAGCAGGAGACCAACAATCAAATGGTCAAATCTGCAGGACTTCCTCCCTAGGGTACTGCTGTTACTTCTCTCATGAGGTGCTTTACATGTATTTATTTTATAGTGAAGAAGCACTTCTGTCTATAAAATAAATAAATAAACACTTGGGGAAACATCCTTTCAAATGTAGCACCCTAGGTGACCACCCAGTTGGCATATGCATAAGGCAGCTCTGACTGCGAACACAGTATGCATTCGTGGTATGCCTGTCTAAATTTCTTTGAGGCATTCCTTGTGAGTGCATTTCGAGAATCTTTTCGGAATTTCATAAACATCCTAATGTAATTTGTATTAGGGCATGCTTATAGAGTATTGTAGTGCTACCTAGTAAGGTATTAGTCACACTGGGGAGCCCTGTTAGCCAAATAAAACAATAGGACCCATTGATACTGGGAATATGCAATGGCAGAAATTTAGTGGCAAACATTTACAGTGTAATATGATAGTCCCTGCCCAGTTGCAGGACTTTGTCATCCTTTTTAGCATCCCTTATTTGGAAGCATTCCTTTTGTTGGAGTTTTTTTGTTATAAGTTCTTTATATAGGATGTTATTGAAAAAGATTTACTTTAAAAAAAAAAAAATACACTGTGGTTTGACCTTTTGGTTGTGCTACAAAAACATGTTCAAAACCTCCAAAACCTCAATGTTTTGATGTTAAAGCGTATGCCAAAATGGAATTCATATGGGCTTCCTGAGCTAAACTTGAAATCTATTAATACAGTAATCGCTGTATTCATCTAAGCCACTGGTGCCAGTGTTTTGAATTTTAGCTGCATTTCATATATATAGTTGCATTAGCTAAAATGTGCTCTGTTATCTCAGGAAATTGGATTTTTGCTGGTAACTTGATTAAATTCAGTAGGAGAGGATTGCAGTACATTGCATTACCCTTTAGGCTAAATCTCACTAAGTCAACTCCTGGAAAGCTATGAAATGACCTGCTGTACCAGAGGACAGTATGAATTAATTGTAAGTGAAACTCAGGATGTTTAATTAGTCAGCAAACACCTGAGCTCAGAAATCCAATTTATTCCCTCCAGACTTGTATCTTGTTGCCCTCAGATTAACTCTGCAGTAAACAAGAATGCCGAGTTCCTCATAAACACCACTGAGGTTTTTAGCAGCAGAAGAAAATGAACACATATTTTCTTGTTGTCTGTCTGCCGCCATCCAGGTTTTATCAATATAACATGTATTGTGTCTCTGTGGCTAGAAACTGCTCAAGTACTGATACGAACAATGACAGAATATCATTAGTGCAATAGTTAAATATTTAAATAAGAGTTCTTTGGTACTTTTGGATATAATCTGCAGGTTTCATTGCTCTGTGAACATTGTCCTTTAAGTTACAGAAACATGATTTAGCATGCAGTTCCCACAGAAACCCTGCACCGAATTTTGTAATTGATGCATGTGCCTGTTCCTGCTGCACTGGATGAGAGTAGAAATGAAAGCATGCCATGTGCCAGCAGTGAGTGACTAAGAGTATCTGTGTGATGACACTGTGTCAGCCAACCTTCAGTAATTAGAACAAGACCATTACACGTACTTAGAGGACACTGAACGTCAGGACAATAACCAGTGTAGGTGTGTGTCAGAGAAATCTAATCTGATGAAAAAGGGCACTTTTTCAAATGAGGAACCACAAAAAATAACAAAAGACTGGGTTTCATTACATTTTGATATATATTACATGTTTGATTCAGTATCTTGTACAGGTTATCAAAAAGAAAATGTACAAGTCTAGTAAAGTTTACACAGTGATTAGGACCTTAATCTTTGATAACAGAAGAGATAAGTGATAGGCCATGAATGTTATGCCACAGGGATTATTCATCTACCTTATCCTGTTTTCTGTATTTATGAATAACACAGGACAGGAGCAATGTGGCAAGTTGTCTGTGTGTGGCTTTGTCATCTCAGATGAGCCGTGACCACTGCCATGCATTTGGTGAACACTCGGGGGGCTGTAGTGAGACCAAAGGGCAGGGCTCTGAACTGATAGTGACTGGCTCCCAGCCGGAAGTGGAGGAACCTTCTGGAGCATCTGTGCATCTTGATATGATAGTACGCATCCTGAAGGTCTATTGAGCACATCCAATTGTACTGACCCAAGAAGGGTAGAATGGACTGAAGCGTGACCATCCGGAATTTTATTTTGTTTACAGACTTGTTTAGTCTGCTGAGATCCAATATTGGGCTCCAGTCCCCTGTCTTTTTTGGAACCAGAAAGAATTTGGAGTAGATTCCAGATCCTTGCTGGTCTGCCGGGACTGGCTGGATAGCTCTTTGTGACAGCAGCTTTGATATTTCTAGTGCTGCTTGTTCCCTTAGACCGGGTGGAACTTCTGGAAGGGGCCCTTTTGGTTGAGATGGACAAAGGGGATTTTGTAACCCTCGGATATAATTGACTGTACCCATTTGTCTTGAGTGAGGGAAAGCCAGGCTTCTGGATACAGTGATAACCTTCCCCCGACTGCCTCCGAAGGTGGACAGTCGGGCAGCTTCTCAGGGATGCTGAAAAGGTTTGTCAGAGAGAGTCTCTCTGCTACCTTGATTTTGCGGACCCCTCCTGCCCCTAGGGCGGCATCTGTTGTTGTTCCCCCCTCTGCCTCTAGAGGGGAACTGACTCCGTGCATCAGGCGAGACTCCCTGTGATTTGCAGAACCACATTCCCCCCCCCCCCTTCTGATCCTTGGGATACGGTCTAGAAGGGGTAGAAAACCGGACTCCCACGGCAGAGAGAGTCTTGCCATCCTGTTCGCACCTAGTCAACGTGTCCTTCACCTGAGGTCCAAACAACGTTGAACCATCAAAAGGGGAAACGGTGAAGGACACCTTGAAAGGGTCCGTAAAGTTACAAAGCCGCATCCAGGCATGACGTCGTAAAGCTACACCTGTGCCAGCGGCCCTACTCGCCCCATCGGCCGCATAAGAAAGAAGCCGCATGGAGGAGTTGACGATTGAATTCAGGGTTGCCAACTGGGAGTTCATTTTATCTCAAAACCCATCAGTTGTTGGATCCTGTAAAGCATCACCCATTTCCTTGATCATATCTCTCTGAAGACAGGTGAAGTGACACAAGTAGTTTAGCGAACTCATAGCAAAGGTCGCTGAGGAGAACATCCGCTTACCGTACCTATCCATAGTCCTAGATTCCTTATTAGGAGGATGGATAGGTACCAAAGGATCAGCTAATTCCTTCTTAGTGGCTGCGGCCACCACCATAGCATCAACAGAGACGCCCTTGGATAAGAATTCTTTGTCCTTAGGAGCTGTAATAAACTTGGATGGCCTTCGTGAGGTAGGTTCCACCGTATCAGGGGCTGTCCATGCCTTCCTTGCCACCACTTCCATGAGGGGGTCAAAGGGAGGAGATACCCAGGAGGTGGAAGGGCGAGAGCCAAAAGCCTCAAGGTAGACCGACTCGTCCTCTGAAGGGTTAAGGGTGGACCAGTTCCCCCTCTGTGTAAGGATCTCAAGGATGTCTGAAAAAGAGACATCCTCAGAGGAGGACCATGGGGACCCTTCAGACTCATCCAAGTCGGTATCTGAGATGATAGACTCGGGGGAGTCAATATGCTTCCTCTTGCATTGTTTCTTCCGAGGGGATTCCCCTGAAGGACCAGGAGAAGCCTCGGAAGAGGAAGATATTCCCAGTGGGGAAACTTGAGACGTTGGCTCTCTACGGTCTGGGACGAGAGGGTGGGTAGAGACCATCGCAGGCACTGTAGAGGGAGGAGCTGAGGGAACCGACCGTGGAGCAGACACCGGGTCTAGCACGCTCCGCATGACCTCGAAGGCGCCCCGATCAGGTGGGGCCGAAGATCCCCACTCCGAAGAGACGAGGACTTCTCCCGGCACCGAAAGGGATGGCTCTGAGGCCAATGTCGGGGCCAAGCTCACCAGCGCCGAAGCTCCGAGAAGGAGAACGGGCTCGGACAAGTGTCCAATGCCTCTCGCCCCCTCGGAGCTGATGAGGGAAGCCCGGTGCCCAGATCCCTCCAAGGAGGAGATCGGAGCCGACGACAGAGCCGAAAGTGGAAGTATCGGCTCCTACGCACCAACAGTCATGGCTCCAAGAAGCTCCGGCTCCAAACTCGTGGGAATCGGAGGAGGAACTGAGGAAGGGATGGGTATAGCCACTGACCGTTGGGTAGGGCTATGCAGTATTTGGGCCAGTGCCTGGGACTTGAGAAGTCTGCTCACCACCCTCTCTAAGTCGTGGTCGGACAGTCTGGAGGACCAAGAGGAGTGGGACCTATGGCTCTTCTCTGATAATAGTGGAGATCCCGGGGCCGGGTGGATAGAGCCAATGGATGGGGATCTAGACCTCTTTCTAGTAGATGGCTCCGACAAAACTATCGGAGCCGTCTGAGTTTCGGATCTCTCGGCTCCAGCCGGAGCCGAGGTAACCGTTTTAGTCTTCAAAACATCGGCTCCAGACAGAGTCGATGTCTAAGCAGCCTTAGAGCCACCAGCGGACGGCTCCGAAGCTGGAGCCGACGCCTTGGAAGGCTTGGAAGGTTTTCCTGACGTGGTCTGGGTCAGGGAGCCTTCAGGCTTTAATAAGCCTCGAAGTATCAACTTATTTTTGCGTTCCTGCAGGACTCTTGGACTGAAAGCATGGCAGACAGAACAAGAGTCCTGCAGGTGCAAAGGTCCCAGGCAATATACACAAGAAGTGTGACCGTCTGTCAGAGACATTTTCTGACAGCATGAGTCACACTTCTTAAAGCCTGAGACCTTAGAGTCTTTAGACATCCCAAAGAACTGTGAAACACAGACACACCTTTAAAGAAAGGGGAAAAAAAAATCCAACCACTCCCACAATAATTATGACTAAGGGGAAGGGAGGAGGGCCCGAAGGCCTAAGGAAATTAACAGGGGATTAACAGGAAAAACAATTAGGGGAACCCGAAGGAAACTAGATATAGATAACTAATAAACTGTTAAGAAACTATTCTAAGAAAAAAAAATAAGGGGATTTTGAAGTTTTACAACTATAAAAAGTCACTAACCTGCAGAGCCGGTAGAAACAAGCACCTCGTAGCTAAAGCGGCAAACGAGATCTGGGTATTTACCGCCTAGCATTGTGGGATATAGGGGAGCCTCGAGCCGGTGGAAATAGCTCTCGAGCTTTAGTATTGGCCAAGTATCCAGCAAGATTGAAGGCGAGATTGACAACTTAACATTGTACTTTATGAGATGGAATTGAAGCATGAAATACTAAATGACAAGAATTCAGTTAGCTACAGCAGAAAATGTCAGGAAGTCCAGATAGCATAGGATCTAAAGGCATACAGGTCACTGTAAAATAAATAAGGGGCAGCAGAGTAGTTTGTGGTGACCTAAATTCACTGTATCTAGAACATGGATTTCATAGCTCAGTAGAAACTTGTAGGATGCAAGCATTATGTAACTGGCATGGATTCTGGTTCGGGAAATATGGAACTACAGAACGTGTCACCAAGATGCTTTACTAAGGACTGTTCAGCCGCTGGGCTAGACATAATTAGGTA
Organism: Protopterus annectens; assembly: GCF_019279795.1. Taxonomy (NCBI): domain Eukaryota; kingdom Metazoa; phylum Chordata; order Ceratodontiformes; family Protopteridae; genus Protopterus; species Protopterus annectens. The sequence goes on from NC_056728.1 coordinate 267,135,250, forward strand.
ACTTTTACTTTTCAAAGGTAATAGCAGTAGTAGTAGCAGAAGTAGTGTTATAAGGTTGCCACCTTTTTAGACATTGAAAATGGAATTGTAGTATTGTAGCAGATGTATCCAAACAGGTTACCAGCCTTTTGTCAAATGTTTGCTTTGTCGAAAAAATGCAATGTGTGCCTCATTTAACAAATGTACTTGCTGTCAAATGTAAACTTAGTATAGAGCCAGTGATGTGTAAAGCAGGAAGATGAATTTTTGAAGGCAAGTACAGGTTTAATAGTGGGGGTATGTGCGTGTGTGTGTGAATGTTAGTAGGTCAATATGTTATGGTTAGAGTAAAGGTTATGTAAGGAGATAGATGTGATGCTGTGCATATTTTGATGTGTATTTTATGTGTCAAGTGTCTTGTGTTGTGGTACTGTTGCAGAAAGGGTTTTTCTAAGTTAAGGTATGGGTTAGTGTGTGCTAACCCTAACCCTGCCCATTCTCCTACGTCCAACCCTGCACCTTTCCTAAGAAAAGACCTTTTCGTAACACAAGCACTATTCAGATAAATTAAGTATAAAGTTATTGGTAGGGTTAAGAGATCTCAAAATGAAACTGTTTTTTTCTTTTATGAACTTTTGTTTTTTTTTTTGATATTTTAGTTTTTTTAGTGTTTTGATTCTTCAATATGCTGGATATAAGTAAGAAGGAGAGATAAGGAGTATGGTTGTATAGGTCAACATGTCTTCTGATCCAAACATAGCTGTACCTTGCCCTTTCCGAGAAGAATCCATTTCTATTTTGGGAGCAAGTGGAAATTTGATGTCCCGGGCAGGTTTCCAGAGGACTATGGAACATTACCTTAATGGAACATTGCATGTGTCTAGCTTTATTCCAGATAATCGCTCCATTAACCAAGGCACTGATCCCATTCTAGATGCACTGATTATAGAAAGAACTAAAAGAGTAAGTGATCCTTTTGTTGCTGTGGGTCAAACTCTGGGCGTAATTCCATCAGATAAGAGTGAGATTTGTAACAAATTTGAAAGACTATTAGAAAAGGAGACAAGAACATATTTCAGTATTTTGGGTCTACAAAGATATATAGACCTTAAAATTACCCTGAGGGGTTTAAGGTTTATTAAAAGTCCCAGTTTGTCGTTTTATCTGAACTGTTCCATTGAAAAGCAGTTCAGAGAAAGATGGGTGAATGCTTCACACAGATGTGTGACCGAATAGTTACACATCTTATTAGAGAGGGACCAAGTTAAACACAAAAAACTGAAAGAAGAACTAACGTCCTTGTCTCATACCCTAAGTACTTCTTTGGGTAGTCCAGATGTCAATAACTTTCTTGAAAATATCAATAAGAAGTTATCCGCTCTAGAAACAGACTTAACTGAGTACAAAAAGACTAAGTTAACTAGAGACATCAACGACTATGAGGGGGGCCATGCTTTTCTGTCAATGACAAATCAGAAGACAAGAGAACAATGGTGTCATCGCGTAAGCTTTAGAAGAGCTCCCACAGCTTCCTTTGTGTCATCGGAAAGGACCAACTACTATGCGACGGACAAAAGTGAAGATTTTCCTGAACTGCCACAGCCTCAACAACCAGAAGAACATAGGAGGGAGTTTCAGAGTGAGGAGGACCCAATTCAGCACCGGCAGAGCCAGAAAAGGGGCAGAAACTACACTTATAATGAATTCTACACAAACGAGAATCAGAGAAGGGACTATAAATACAGGCAGGGTAATGAACAACAATATAGCAAAAAATGTAGAAGATAGCATAACTAAGGTATGTACTGAAGCTAATATTGTATTGAATTTATCTAATTGTAACTTGACTGAAGAACAGGTTACAGTTTTAAACTAAGGGCTTACGTTTGACCCTACAGTCATACCGAGGGCTCATGTAGTAAAGCAAGAACATTTTAGGTTTATTCGTAAACTGCATTTGAAATGTTATTTTGCCATGCAAAGAAATTATGTTAGTGTGGAAGTTAATAGTGATATGCAAACATTTAGTGATTTAGAAGCAAGTTTTTATTCATGTCAGGATGAAATGGAAGAAATGAATGTTAACCTGGGGGATAATGAGTTAAATGCATATTGCAAAGTGGATGTTTCTGGTATTCCTGAATCTGATAAATTATTCCTCCCTTTGACAATTTTCATGTTAAACAGTTTGGTACCATGATAGGCTTTGGGGGGTAATAATATATGTGAGGAAATTTTGAAAAATAAAAGGAATATTGAATATAATTTAACTTTTAAAGAATGGCAAGCATTAAAGGAATTACAAAATAGGAAGGATTTAATAATCAAACCAGCCGATAAAGGCAATAAAATAGTAGTGAAGAATGTAGTCCAGTATTATAAAATGTGCATGAAACACCTGGAAAATGGTGAAGTTTACGAGAAATGTACAACAGAGGTGTATGAACAGGCCTTAATTAAATGTGAAATGTTGGATAAATATGTTAGATAAAGATATTTCACTACAAAAGATGTAAAGAACAAGCTGTTTGATATAAATAGTGAGAAAGCTATATTTTTTTGCCTACCAAAGGTACACAAAAGTTTAAGTGATCCCCGGGTAGACCAATAATTTCAGCATGCAAATATTTCCTTCATAATATGGGTATAGCATTACATAGTATACTACTACCATATGTTCAAAAATCTCCTGTATACATACAGGATAGTTCTGATTTCCTTAAAAAAATATCCCCACTTGTATGGAATAAAAAGAAGTATTGGTTGGTACTTGACATGAAAAGTTTATACACTTCGATTAAACACAAAGATGGATCGAAGGCTATTGAATATTTTTTAGGTGACACTCCCTTTACATATTTTATTATGGAAATGGCTTAATTTTGTCTAAAAAATTATTATTTTTATTTTGATAATCAAATGTATAGGCAGAAGCTGGGTACAGCAATAGGGGCAACATTTGCCCCAATGTATGCCAACATGTTTATGTCATTTTTTGAAGTTACATTTTTATGGAAGTTACATTTTATGAAAAAATATGTTAATTTTTATTTTCGTTATATTGATGATTTCATTTTTGTTTGTGAGGATGGTTGGAATGAGGTAGAGACATTTGTAAATGACCCACATAAGAATCCATTCAACCTTTCTTTGATGGCGTACAGAAAGCATGGAAAGTGGTTTACTTGGATTTGATTCTAGAAGGTAAAGAAAATGGTAGTGTCATAACTAACATACATAGGAAGTTTGAGGACGGCAGCCAATATCTTTTTTGCAACTAGTTGCCCCCCCCCATGTAATGGATGCCCTGCCGTATGGAGAACTGGTAGGGCTATCCAAGTTATGTAGTGATGAAACTAATTTAGAACGAGAAATGGGGCAAACAGTGGACATATTTAGGAGGAGGGGATACAATTTAAAGTCCATAGAGGCAGCTCGAAAAGAAGGAGGGGTCATAAGTAAAAAGGGAAACATAATGACACGGACTATCAAAGTAATGTACTGAGGGATCAAAAAGTGAAGGATTCCATATATTATGTCACTGTTTATAACATTAAGAGTGGGGCGCTGATTGATATGATCAAATATTATTGGGAATATTTGATGCAGTGTAAGATTTTGTCCACTATTTTACCAAACAAATCCTTCTTTTTGCTTAAGAGAGGCAAAAATATAAGGGACATGGTGGTTCATGGTACTTTTGTTAGACCAAAAGAAAATATTTGAAGGCCTTTATTAAAATGTGGTACTTTTCGATGTAGTAAGTGTAGTATATGTTCACATATTATTAATACAGTTGATAATATGAATGGTGTTAAATTTGTGTCTAGGGGGACATGAACATGTGAGAGTAAAGGGGTAATATATGTACTGAAATGTCCCTGTGAACTCTATTATATAGGGGAAACTAAGAGGAAGTTTAGTACTAAATTTATGGAACACTTGAGGGATGTGAAGATTCAAAAAGAGAAAATAATAGTTTCACATTTTAAAATATAGCACAATAGTGGTGAAAGTTTGTTGCATGGCACTATTTTAGAAAACATTGAATGCATTGAGAATAATGAGAATGTATTAAAACAACAATTGATGTACAAAGAAAGTATGTACATTTTAAAGTATAAAACTTTGATACCTAGGGGGTTAAATAATGAGTTAAACTGGAAATGCTTGCTTTAAGTGAATGATTTTAAATATATTAATTAACTGATTAATTAATTGAATTTAATTTAAGAATGTATAAAAAGGGTGAGTGTTTTTGTACTTGTGTTATTCCTTGAAGGTGGTTACACCGAGGCACTAGAATAAATAATTGTGTTTTACTACTTGTTTTCCTGAAGTAATATATTGAGAGCAGAATTGCTGATACATTTGGATAATAGTTGTTGAAAATTGTGGAGTAAGAAGGAGAGATAAGGAGTGTGGTTGTATATGGTTAGAGTAAAGGTTACGTAAGGAGATAGATGTGATGCTGTGCATATTTTGATGTATATGTTATGTGTCAAGTGTCTTGTGTGGTGGTACTGTTACAGAAAGGGTTTTTCTAAGTTAAGGTATGGATTAGTGTGTGTGCTAACCCTAACCCTGCCCGTTCTCCTACATCCAGCCCTGCACCTTTCCTAAGAAAAGACATTTTCGTAACACAAGCACTATTCAGATAAATTAAGTATAAAGTTATTGGTAGGGTTAAGAGATCTCAAAATGAAACTGTTTTTTTTTCTCTTATGACCTTTTTAGTTTTTTTTGATATTTTAGGTTTTTCAGTGTTTTGATTCTTTAATATGCTGGGGTTGAGCATCCGTGGTTCAATCTTTCAGCATTTTGATCAATTGCCATAGAACAGTGTAAGCATATGACATCACAGTGGGTATATCTAAGACTGTAAATCCACAACAATGCACAACATAAGTTTCCAGTAATGATCTTGTTGCACGCTACACCATAAATAGATCCAAACCACAAAGTACAGCAACTAAGGTCCAATAAACTTGAAAAAATCTTCTTTAATGTACATAAAACACTGCAAGTAAACCATATACCGGTTTCCTTATAACCACGCCTTCATCAGTATGAGTATACATACACATGTTAAAGGCATCTATATTATGTCTCCAAAAAACCTTTGCAGCGAACACCACATCATCGACACGTATTCAGCGAAATTCACTTCTGTGATTTGCTGAATGCTTACACGGCAAAGACGTAGTTGGCTAACTACACAATTTTTCCCTTTTCCTCACTGTAGTGTGATTTCGGAGTTGGTATATTTAGTTGGGCGTGTGGGGGTGCAGTCCCCCACATTGGAGGGTTTGGTTTAGCTAGATTTAGTTCCATTGGGTTGCAGGTCAAGTATTTCTTTGCCCTTTAAGTATTCAGTGAATCGCGGAAGTGAATTTCACTGGATACATGTCGACAAAGTGGTGTTCACTGTAAAGGTTTTTTAGGCGTTGTAATATAGACCCATGTTAAAGATATAAACATTAAATACATTTTATCTAAATAAATGTGCGTTATTTAAAAACACATATATTCCAATGTAACCCTAAATTAATCTACATAAACTTATATTATTTATATTAATTTATATATTTACCAATATTCATTTAATCCTGGAGGGAATAATGTCCCCAGATGAACAATCCAACACCTAATTAATTTTTTGGAGAGTATATTAATTTGCCTGCCCCCAAAAACCTGAAGGAAGACACCGGATGCTTTAAGGTATGTTTATAAATAGCATTGCCTGTCTTATGACATCTAATATTCAGATGCTCACTAATATGTAATTTGAAATATCTAGGTATCTTTCCTACATAAAAGACTGTAGAGGAGCACAGTACTAAATAAAACATTAAGTCCATATCAAAGGTGATTAAGGAGTTAATGACAACACTCAGCCAATATTAATAGCAATAATTTCCCAAATATTTATAACAGAAGAACAAAAAGAATAATGTCCACAAAGGAAACAACACTGCAATTTGCATCCATCAATACTTTTCTGATTCAAAACCTTATTATTTAAATAAGATCTTTGATAGATATTTCAAATTTACTGGAGGAGCCAAATAATTATAATGGAGAAAAATAACTGAATTGAGTTGGGGATCTGGATGCCCAGGATACTGGATGCTTTGCTGTTCATTTAACAGCTCTTCGCTAACCTGTTTAATATTTGCATATGACGTACTCCTCATCAATGGACTTTTGGAGAATATTTCAATTTTGGAGTCATATTTTAGATTAGGGTACTGTTGATTTTGTTTTGTAATAAGAACTAGAACATATGCTAGCCAAAGGCATGATGAGGCACATATTGTGTTGATGATCCAGAATTTCATGGTAAAGCTTATTTGTATTTGCTACATAAATAAAATGAAGCACTGCCATACATTGCAGCTATTAAAAATAGGTAATTTGTTTTTGCCAAGATAAGTACATTTTGATTATCATAATGTAGTAAATAAAAATGATAAGTATAAAGAAGAAACATACAATATTATTTCTAGCCCTACCACTGACACACTTTTCCTAGAGCTGCAAAGTAGCAGAGCCACTAGATTAAAACAGCAGAGCAGAGGTATGCTTTGCATGCCATTAAAAATACGTATCTGTCACTGGAGGCAATACAGGGAGTAAAGGCAAGGAAAGAACAAAATGTAATTATCTTCTGTAGCCAAGACCACATATAGTTTCAGCAGTGCATCAAGAAAATATTTACTTCTTGATCAGAGTGAAGATGTCACGTTTGTTTTTATTTTATATTCTTATCTCTTGGATTTTCACCGATTTTACAAAAGACTAGAAACACAGAGTAATTAATATATGTATATATAGAGGTTCTCCCATTCGATTCTTGGCTGGGCTTGGGAGTGCCTTCTGTGTGGAGTCTGCATGTCCTCCCCGCAGTTGGGTAGCATTCAAAAGACATGCATACGTAAATGGGCGTGCCTTCGTTGAAGGTTGGGCATCAAGCTGGCACCTCGGCGTTTCGTAAAACTCTACTGCCAATCATTTGCGGATCGGAGTTCCGCTGTGGCGACCCCTTACCAGGAAAAGCCGAAAGACAAACAACAGCAACATGTATATATATATATATATATATATATATATATATATATATATATATATATATATATCTATATGTAATTATGTATATATAAAAAGACCTAAAACACAGTTTTTTGTATATTCAAGTATGTCTCATCAAGTTGTGATGATGCAAAGAACCTGTCAAATATGCAATATATTTCAAAACCATATTGTAAAGACAGTATGATTCCAGAAAGACATCATAATTGACTGACTTACACAGACTGTTATATTCTGTGTATCCAGAAATTATTGTATGTTTTATATGTATGGTGTACTATTCTGTTTGCTGTTCATTGGTCATTTTGGATCTTGGCTGTTACTGATAATATATATTGATACACACAAACATGCACACACACACATACACACACACACACACACACACACACACACACACACACACACACACACACACACACACACACGCACATGCACACAGACACACACGCACGCACACATGCACACACACACACACGCACACACTCACATAGACACACACACACACACACACACACACACACACACACACACACACACACATACAAAAGAGCAGTCTTTCAGAGGTCAAGCATCCCCAGCACATCCACACTCCCTAATTGGATGTACCAACTCCAAGATTGCACAACAGTGAGGAAAGGGCAAATTCCCAAATGCTACTGATCTACAGTTCATACAAAAAGCAGACAGAAGGCTGAAAAACAAGACAAAAAGAACATTTGCTCTTATAAGTGTTTGCTGTTACAGATAACCGTGTGTGTGTGTGTGTGTGTGTGTGTGTGTGTGTGTGTGTGTGTGTGTGTGTGTGTGTGTGCTTGTGTGTGTGTACAGTTAGTGAGGTTTGACTTTCTTGGTCTGAATGCTCTAGCAAAAACTTAAAAAATAAAAAGTAAAATGTCATGATCTGGTTATTCAGAAAATGAGATACTGGTATGCCTTTAATGGGTTAATTTGCATATATCCCACAGGACTTCACTTTGTGAGGTTTAAGATATTATGCAGTTTTCCTTGACTGGGTCTTTCATGCAATGTTTACCAAATGTTTTTTGTGACCTTTTTACCCCTTGGTTTGTTTATTCTCATATGTTTATGTGTTTGCAAATATATGGTGAGTGTGTGTGTCTATGTAAATTAGCTGCTGGGCTACACTGTTTATATATGTATATTAGATCAGGGTTTTTCATTTTACAGTAGTTATTAGACATTAGATGCATACATTTTAGGAAAGCAGAAACAAAGAATCGTCCACTGAATGTTGACCTTGCTGAAATAACAGTTTGTCAAGGGAACATTGCAAAGAGTTCTTGTTATGTACTTTTGTCAAGGAAAGAATCAAGAGATAAGTTAAAAACAAGACATATCCTGAGGATCAAGGCTAGGGGGTGGATGTAGTCAACAGAGGAAAATTACTGAGAAAGAGAATCTGATATGCTGTGATTTTCTTCGTGTTTTACTGTTGCAGTCATCACATTTGGGTTATCTGCCTGCAGGTAGCCCTCAGCCGGCCTGAATACCAGAGACTTCAGATTTCTGCATCAGATGCTGTCGCTTTTTCCATGACGTCAGGTCGTCAGGGGTAAAAAACATGCAGTTGATGCCATTACATCAGTCTTTCTTGCTGTGCGGTGCCCGAAGCAGAAGAAGTTTGCAAGTGCCGGTTGGCCGACTCCTGAAATTTTCGTTTTTCGAGTTTCAGACCTGAAGTCTTCTAAAAGGTAAGTACCCCATTGAAGATCCTTTTTTCTTGCTCTAAATGATGTCAGAAAAAATTAACAATTGTCTTGCCTGTGGAAAGCAACTACCTCGCAGAGATTTTCATTCTTACTGCGTCACCTGTTAAGGCCCAGACCACGACGCCCTTCGCTGTCGGTCTTGTGCCTTTTTCAACACCCGAACTATTAGTCATTGGGCTATTTTTGTAGCTAAATTCTTTCGCTCTCGGTCTCCGTACTCCGAAATGTCTTCAGTAAGACATCCGACTACCGATCTTCAAAAAAAAATGAAAGGATAAAGACAGAGACAGACCTCATTGGTCCAAGGCTGTCGATGAAGCTACCGTTAAGCTAGTCACCTGTCTGCTGGTACTCAGTGAGGTGCTTTTGCAGCCCCTGATACCCGCTTCTACAGATTCGCAAGCCTGTACTGAGACCCATTCAGAATCCGGTATGCCACAAGATGCTTCTTCGACTATGGAACCTGTGGATATGTCTACCTTGGTTGGGTCCAGAGCCACTGTGCAGGCATGAGCTTCTGAGGGTGTTTTCAGGCCTTCCGATCTTTATATTAAACAGACGACTTTTTTTCAAACCAAAAATACCACATTTCTCAGGCCTAAAGTTTGCACTATGCCTAGGAAACAGATGACCAAATCACATTCTAAGTCCCACATGCCATAACAACAAATGATTAGAATGGCTGAGGACTTCATTCCTTTAAATAGAGGAAGTCAGCCTTTCCCCACAAAAAGACCCAGAACTGATTTTCCTTCTGATTCTTCTGATCAGGAATCTGATTACTCTGATCCTTCTGATTTCCAAGATATACCCTTATCTACCTATGAGGGTTCTGATGCAGAGGATTCCATTCCCTCTGCTTCCCCTCCAGAGGATTTTTCCTTTGGTGAAATCCTGCACACCCTTAGAGAACATTTCTGATGGGAGAGCCAGGACTACTCCCAATCCAAATAGAGACTCAGGGAATTTTTAAGCATGCCTCAGCACAGGCCTCTAGCTATCCCTCCTGTTCTGGAAATTGTAGATGATGTCTTCCTGGAATCCAGCCTTACCCCTGATACCTTGCCTCCAGCTCCCAGGAAACCTGACAGGTACTGTAGAGTGCCTGACTCCTACAAATTCCTTTTTAGGAATCCTACTGTGGATCCAGAGACCATTTCCCAGGGACCTAAAGGCATTAAGGCTACAACTGGCAAAAATCCTACCCCTTCGGACAGGGATTCCAGGGCATTAGATAGATGGGTAAACAAGGTATACACCTCTGCTATGCCTGCCATTAGGGATTTAAATTGTCAGTTTCATATGTTAAAGTATCAGCAGCATATTATGGAGCTAATTAAACAGAAAATGTTGTTGATTCCTAATTGTGCAGAACACAAAAATTTACAAGAGTTAATGCATTCTGCCAACCAAGTTGGTAAACATACCTTGCAATGTGGGTTTGATGCTTTAAAAGCATATTGCAGGGCTGCTGTCACTGGGTCTGTTCTTAGAAGACATGAACAAAACTTGGCAGATCACGCAAAACAAAATTACTGGATGCACAATTAAATCAAGAGCATCTATTTGGTAATAAAGCAGAAGAAGTCCTCAAAAGAATGGAGGAGAAAGCTAAATATATGCAAACTGTTAAGGATTTCTTACAAGTACAGCCATCTAGATTCAGTAGACATTGCCCTTCAAAAACCTGGTATTTTCCAGTCCCTTCCAGGCCTTCTCAGTCTAAACCCAGGGGCAGCAGACCACCAACACTATAGTCTCAGGCTGTGCATAGATCTAAGCAAGGGAGTGCTCCCATGTCCAAAATTGGGAGTAGTAAGCCTCCGTCCTTTGGTAAAATTGCACAATGACTTATCCTTAACTCTTCCAAGCCTTGCCCAAGTACTTGCACCTTTAGGAGGAAAACTTGCACTGCATGCCAAAAATTGGCAATACATTACCCAAGACAAATGGGTCTTAAACATTGTTTCCCAGGGATACAGATTCCAGTTCCACTCACTCCCATCCATAAGCAGATGGCCAGACCTCCCACCAAACCAGTGGGCAGAGGCCCAAAGCAAGTACTTTCTCTTCTCAGTATCAAGGCTATTCAACCTGCCCCAGCAGAACAAAGGGGACAAGGTTTTTACTCCACTCTGTTTCTGGTCCCCAGAAAAGAAAACTCTTGGCATCCTGTCCTGGATCTGTCTGTTGTCAACACCTTTTTGGTGGTTCCAAAATTCAAAATGTTAACTCTTCAACAGCTGCTTCCTATGCTAGCCAAGACCTCCTGGCTAGCAACCCTAGATTTAAAAGAAGCTTATCTGCACATTCCCATAAGGGAATCTTGCAGGTAATGCCTATGCTTCAAAGCAAGCTGTATGCACTATCAGTTCTCTGCACTTCCCTTTGGCTAATCTACTGCATCCAGGGTATTCACAAAGTGCGTAGCTCCAGCCATTGCATATTGCAGGCAGAGAGGAATTCAAATTTACCCATACTTAGATGATTGCCTGATTCAGGCAGACAGTCAGAAATTGCTACTTCAGCACCTGGCATTTGTAAAGAGACTTCTCACTTCACTGGGGTACACCATCAATGAAAAGAAATCAGAACTGGTACCCAGCCAACAGATTATATTCCTGGGACCAAGCTTGAACACAACTTCCCAGATGGCATTCCTCACTCCAGAGAAACAAATTTATTTGACAAACTATTTCAATCTACTGGCCACCAAAACCCAGCTATCTGCAAGAAAAATACTGCAAGCCCTAGGGTTCATGACCTCTTGCATTCTACTAATTCCATATGCAAGACTACATATGAGGAACCTTCAATGGTACCTAAAAAGTGTCTGGTGTCAACATTCTCAGCACCTGGAAATAATGTTTCCTATCATTCCTTGCCTAAGGACAGAGTTACTTTGGTGGGCAGAGGCCTGCAACCACAACAAGGGACTCTCTTTCATTCTACCCCCTGCTGCCCAAACCCTAACAACAGATGCATCAGACTATGCATGGGGGGCTCACATGGCAGGGCAGTACAGTCAGTCAGGGCAAATGGAACCCAAAGCAAATGCACCTGAATATCAATCAAAAAGAGATGTTAGCTGTACAGAATGCTCTGACAGCCTTCGGGGGCCTTATTCTTCCAGGACAACTATTGGTAAAGACAGACAATGCCACAGTTATGTGGTACATAAACAAGCAGGGGGGACCCATTCCTACCCACTCTGCAGACTAGCCATGGCTCTGTGGAACACAGCCTTAAGCAACTAAGTGCACTTACAAGCTCAATTCCTGCCAGGCAAACTAAATTCACTGGCAGACAACATAATCAGAAATCTCATGGATCCACACGAGTGTAAACTGGAACCCAAAATATTCAAGCTTTTGAGGAACAGGTGGGGAACACCAGAGGTGGACCATTTTGCTTCCCCTTAGAACTATCAGTTGAGCAAATATTGTACCAGAACTCCCCACAGCCAGGCTTGGAAAGTGGATGCCCTGTCCTTCGACTGGGAAAGCCTCAAAGTCTATGCCTTTCCCCCTCTACCACTCCTCTCGAAGATTCTACTAAAAATCAAACAGGACAAGGCAAGGACAATCCTGATTGTGCCAGACTGGCCACACTAGCACTGGTACTCTCTTTTGTACAGTATGACAGTGCTACAACCACGGCACCTGCCTCAGACTCCTTCCCTGCTGTCCCAGTGGGCGGGCCAGATTCTGCACCCTCAGCTACAGATTCTGAACCTTGCAGCCTGGCTAATCCCCTGAATTCAACATCAGCAAACCTCAGTAAGCAGGTGCTAGATGTCATTCTTGAGGCAAGGAGGCCTAGTACTAGAAAATTCTATTCGGAAAAATGGAAAAGATACTGTTTCTGGAGCCAGTCTCAGAGAATAGGCACAACTGTGCCCAACTTACCTCATATACTAGATTACTTGACAGAAATGCTCCACAAAGGCCTATCCTTCTCTTCAATTAAGATCCATGCCTCTGCCATCTCAGCTCATTATAATACTGAGCCACCACTCTTCTTTCATCCTCTGGAAAAAACAGTTCCTGAGAGGAGCCAAAAATTTAAGACCCCCCAGGAGAGCTCCCACTCCAGCCTGGGACCTTAACTTTGTATTAGAAAAGCTCACACTTTTGCCCTTTGAACCTGTGGCCACAGCAGAGTTACAATTCCTCTCATGGAAAACAGCTTTACTTCTAGCCATCACTTCAGCAAGCAGTGTCTGAATTGCAGGCCCTTATGACAGTGGAACCCTTTATTATCTTCCATGCAGACAGGATTTCCCTCAGGACTAACCCATCCTTTATGCCCAAGGTGGTGTCTAGTGTGGCTTTAAACCAGTCCGTTCATTTGCCAACCTTTTTTCCTAATCCTCAGAATAAAAGGGAAAGGATCCTGCATTCCCTGGAAGTGCACAGGCAGCTTAGGTTCTATCTGGATAGAAAAATGTAGAACAAAATGCTGGTATAGGCACGCCACAGTAAAACACGTCTCAAACAGGAAAAAGTTTTATTGTAAATCCAACAGCACACAATTCCAAAGCGTTACACAATTCCAAGACGTTAGAATAAAACTGAAAATCAGTTAAGCGCTTTCATCTGTATAAAGTACAGACTTCATCAGAACTGGGATTCCTTTTTTGTAAACCATTTAAATAACTTCTTTGGCACCAAAACTGCATTTAAAATTTAAAGAGACATTGCCTCAATAATAAATAATTCTATCTATAAAATATCAACAATAAATCTAATTATAAAATCAATAATACATTGAAAATCAAAATAAAAATGAATGATATTATATTAAATGCACAGATGCAATGTTGTTGTGTATGGAAGAGACATGTTTAAAACCCATACTATATCAATGTAAGAAACGGTTTAATGCTAATGTACTCATTTATACCAGGAAATCTAGTAGCGTCTGCAATAATTTGCCATTTACTTTCTTTACTGGCTAATAACGATAATAACGCTTTCCAATTTCCTCCATATGGTGAAACATCAACCTGATCTATTATGGCAAATTTAAATTGATGTTTATCTCCTTTAACAGACAAATGTCTATACAGTGCATTGTTTTTATCCTTCACTTTTATCCTATAGATGTGTTCATAGATCCATTTCTTAAATTGTCTCTCTGTCTTCCCTATATAAAATGCAGGGCAGGCATTGCATATGGCAATGTAAACCACATGAGATGTATTACAATTTCCCACCCTGCATCTTAGATGTGTTCTGTTGATGTCATCCAAAACAATACTTTCTACTTCATTAATTGCACTGCATTGTTTGCAACACCCACATTTTTTGGTTCCCTGCATTTTCTTTTTGTTACTAAATTTATTTGGCACTTTTTCTAATAATTTTTTAATATTAGGTCCAGTCTTAAATACAAATCTAGGTTGATTTCCCAAAATGGAAGCTGTGTCGTCATTCACCATTATTAAATTCCAATGATGCTTAACTATGTTCCTGATATAATATACATAAGGTGAATACATCAAAACACACACTTGATTGGTTTGACTACTGGACAAAGACAGATCTTTTTTAGCATTATTAAATTTACCTAATAGGGGGATGTATTTATTACCCCACTCCCCTCTAACATAATTTAATATGTCTATTAATAATTTAGAGGGATAACCTCTAATTCTAAACATTTTCAATAATAATTCAAGTTCTTTATCTAAAATTTCTCTAGTTGAAGACATTCGGGCAGCTCTGATACACTGTCCTTTAAAAACATTTTTAAAGACATATTGTGGGTGATTACTATTAAATTCAATGTAATCATTAGAAAATGTCTCTTTCCTATATATTTGTGAGACAAAACCTCTCTCAGAATGACTGATGAATGTATCCAAATAAGCAATACCACTTGTGTATATTGCCTGGGACCTTTGCACCTGCAGGACTCTTGTTCTGTCTGCCACGCTTTCAGTCCAAGAGTCCTGCAGGAACGCAAAAATAAACTTATACTTCGAGGCTTATTAAAGCCTGAAGGCTCCCTGACCCAGACCGCGTCAGGAAAACCTTCAAAGCCTTCCAAGGCGTCGGCTCCAGCTTCGGAGCCGTCCTCTGGTGGCTCTAAGGCTGCTTCGACATCGACTCTGTCTGGAGCCGATGCTTTGAAGATCCATACTGCCTCGGCTCCGGCTGGAGCCGAGAAGTCAGAGACTCAGACGGCTCCGATAGTTTTGTCGGAGCCATCTACTAGGAAGAGGTCGAGATCTCCATCCATTGGCTCTATCCACTCGGCCCCGGGATCTCCACTCTTATCAGAGAGGAGCCATAGATCCCACTCCTCTCGGTCCTCCAGACTGTCCAACCACGACCTAGAGAGGGTGGTGAGCAGACTTCTCAAATCCCAGGCACTGGCCCAAATACTGCATAGCCCTACCCAATGGTCAGTGGCTATACCCATCCCTTCCTCAGTTCCTCCTCCGATGCCCATGAGTTCGGAGCCAAAGCTTCTGGGAGCTGTGACTGTTGGTGTGTCAGAGCTGAAACCTCCACTTTCGGCTCCATCGTCGGCTCCGATCTCCTCCTTGGAGGGATCTGGGCGCTGGGCTTCCCTCGTCGGCTCCGAGGGGGCAAGTGGCATCAGACCCTTGTCCTACCCCGTTCTCCCTCTCGGAGCTTCGGCGCTGGTGAGCTCGGTCCCGACATCGGCCTTGGAGCTATCCCTTTCGGTGCCGGGGGGAGTCCTCGTCTCTTTGGAGCGGGGATCTTCGGCCCCGCCTGATCGGGGCACCTTTGAGGTCATGCGGAGCGTGCTAGACCCGGTGTCTGCTCCACGGTCAGCTCCCTCAGCTCCTCCCTCTACAGTGCCTGCGATGGTCTCTTCCCACCCTCTCGTCCCAGACTGTAGAGAGCCATCGTCTCAAGTTTCCCCACTGGGAATATCCTCCTCTTCCGAGGCTTCTCCTGATCCTTCAGGGGAACCCCCTCGGAAGAAACAATGCAAGAGGAAGCATATTGACTCCCCAAAGTCTATCACCTCGGATACCGACTTGGATGAGTCTGAAGGGTCCCCACGGTCCTCCTCTGAGGATGTCTCCTTTTCAGACATCCTTGAGATCCTTAGACAGAGGGGGAACTGGTCCACCCTTAACCCATCAGAGGACGAGTCGGTCTACCTTGAGGCTTTTGGCTCTCGCCCTTCCACCTCCTGGGTATCTCCTCCCTTTGACCCCCTCATGGAAGTGGTGGCAAGGAAGGCGTGGACAGCCCCTAATACGGTGGAACCTACCCCACGAAGGCCGTCCAAGTTTATTACAGCTCCTAAGGACAAAGAATTCTTATCCAAGGGCGTCTCTGTTGATGCTGTGGTGGTGGCCGCAGCCACTAAGAAGGAATTAGCTGATGCTTCGGTACCTATCCATCCTCCTAATAAGGAATCTAGGAGTATGGATAGGTACGGTAAGCAGATGTTCTCCTCAGCAACCTTTGCTATGCGTTCGCTGAACTACTTGTGTCACTTCACCCATCTTCAGAGAGATATGCTCAAGGAAATGGGTGATGCTTTGCAGGATCCAACAACTGAGGGGTTTCGAGACAAAATGAACTCCCAGTTGGCAACCCTGAATTCAGTCGTCAACTCCTCCATGCGGCTTCTTTCCTATGCAGCCGATGGGGCGAGTAGGGCTGCTGGCACAGGTGTAGCTTTGCGACGTCACGCCTGGATGCGGCTTTGTAACTTTGCGGACCCTTTCAAGGTGTCCTTCACCAGTTCCCCTTTTGATGGTTCAGCGTTGTTTGGACCTCAGGTGAAGGACATGTTGACTAGGTGCGAACAGGATGGCAAGACTCTCTCTGCCATGGGAGTCCGGTTTTCTACCCCTTCTAGACCGTACTCCAAGGGTCAGAAGGGGGGGGAAATGTGGTTCTGCAAATCACAGGGAGTCTCGCCTGATGCACGGAGTCAGTTCCCCTCTAGAGGCAGAGGGGGGAACAGGAATAGACGCCACCCTAGGGGCAGGGGGGGTCCGCAAAATCAAGGTAGCAGAGAAACTTTCTCTGACAAACCTTTTCAGCATCCCTGAGGAGCTGCCCGACTGTCCGCCTTCGGAGGCAGTCGGGGGAAGATTATCACTGTATCCAGAAGCCTGGCTTTCTCTCACTCAAGACAAATGGGTACAGTCGATTATATCCGAGGGTTACAAAATTCCCTTTGTCCACATCCCCTCTCAACCAAAAGGGCCCCTTCCAGACATTCCACCCAGTCTAAGGGAACAAGCAGCACTAGAAATATCAAAACTACTGTCAAAAAGAGCTATCCAGCCAGTCCCAGCAGACCAGCAAGGATCCGGAATCTACTCCAAATTCTTTTTGGTTCCAAAAAAGACAGGGGACTGGAGACCGATATTGGATCTCAGCAGACTAAACAAGTCTGTAAACAAAACAAAATTCCGGATGGTCACGCTTCAGTCCATTCTACCCTTCTTGGGTCACGACAATTGGATGTGCTCAATAGACCTTCAGGATGCATACTATCATATCAAGATGCACAGACGCTCCAGAAGGTTCCTCCGCTTCCGGCTGGGAGCCAGTCACTATCAGTTCAGAGCCCTGCCCTTTGGTCTCACTACAGCCCCCTGAGTGTTCACCAAATGCATGGCAGTAGTCACAGCTCATCTGAGAAGACAAGGATTCCAGGTGTTTCCATATTTAGACGACTGGCTCCTTACCGCTACCACCAGGCATCAACTTCTCATATCCAGAGACTACACCATTCATACTTGTCAAGCTCTAGGCATTTCCATAAATTTCGAAAAATCTGACTTGTTTCCTTGTCAGGCTATTACCTTTATAGGCGCCATCTTAGATACAATTCATCTTTCCGTGAAGCTAACAGAGCAAAGAGTATCAGATATCCGCAAACATGTTCACATTCTTCTTCAGTGCGACAGGATCAAAGCCAGGTTTGTCTTGAAGGTTTTAGGTCTCACGGCAGCTGCCATTACACTTCTTCCCCTAGCCTGCTTTCACATGCGGATCCTCCAGTGGATGCTGTTTTCTCAGTGGTCCTTTCAACAGCTCCCAATGTCTCACAGTATTCTTCTAACCCAATCATGAAAGAAGCATCTATCTTGGTGGATGACCTCCCCTCAAGTGCTTCAGGGCAGATCATTCACCCCCCCCGGTTGCCACGGTGACAACGGACGCCTCCCTGATCGGGTGGGGGGGCATTGTCAGGGCAGGATGGTCCAGGGCACATGGCAACCTTTCGAAAGCCATTTGCACATAAATGTCCTGGAGATGAGAGCAGTACTTTTAGCGTTGCAAGCCCTTCAACACTCTCTTCCCACCAGGACTATTGCAATTCAGACAGACAGTATGTCTGTAGTATGGTACATCAACAAACAGGGCGGAACCAAGTCTTATCCCTTATGTCGAGAGGCACTCAGACTTTGGCAGTGGGCGATCTCATCTCAGCGGTTTCTGATAACAACGCACATCCCCAGGAAGTCCAACGTGATAGCTGACAAGTTGAGCAGGGCCATACTCATACCACATGAGTGGTCTCTCAAACAGTCAGTGCTAGAAGGAATTTTTTAGAAATGGGGCTGACCTTGCTGCAATCTTTTTGCTACTCCCCAAAACAGCAAGTATCACGATTTCTTCACCCTCTTTCCCCTACCAGGTCAACCCGCCAGGGACGCTCTAGTCCACGATTGGCCCTGGGGACTTCTGTATGCTTTTCCCCCCTTTCCACTGATCTCTCAAGTAATTCAGAAAGCTACCGCATTGAGAGTCGACATGATCCTCATTGCCCCTTACTGGCCTCGTCAGATATGGTTTCCATTCCTTCACCGGTTTCTGTTGGAGCAGCCTTGGCATCTGGATCCAGTGCCAGATCTTTTGACCCATCAATTGGGTCAGCTGCACCACTCCCTCCCATCTCTCAACCTGACAGCTTGGTTGCTCCGCTTCCTACCCTAGCCAGGCTTCCTTTAATTTCCCATTCGGTCCGTGACATCCTTATAGCCTCCCACAAGTCTTCTACAAGAAGGATTTACAATAGCAAGTGGAAACGTTTTTCCTTCTGGGAAGCAGCTAATAACATAGACCCTTTCACTGCACCTATTCAGTCTATACTACACTTTCTGGCAGAACTTTTTCACTCAAGTTCTTCTTCGTCTACTATTAGAGTACAATTGGCGGCTTTATCTAATTTCCATGTAGGCTTTTCAGACTTCAGCATCATGTCCCATAAACTTTGCAAAGCCTTTCTAAAAGGTATATTTTTGCTCAAGCCCCCAAATAGAGATCCCCCACCTCAGTGGGACTTAAATTTGGTTTTAGCCTCCTTGATCCCCCCCCCCCTTCGAACCGGCCGCTTCCTGCTCTCTGAAATTGCTTTCATGGAAAACCCTTTTTCTAGTAGCCATAACATCTGCTAGATGGGTATCTGAACTTCATGCTCTTTGCAGTCGTCCTCCATACTTAGTTTTCCACAAAGACAGGGTGTCCCTTCGGACCAACCCTTCCTTTTTACCCAAGGTTTCTTCTGAGGCTAATCTGAATCAGACTATCGACCTTCCAGTTTTCTTCCCTAATTATTCCAACAAGGCAGAACAAAAGTTACATTTCCTAGATGTTCATCACCAGCTTCGTTATTATTTGGATAGGACTAAACAGTTTAGGAAATCTAACCAGCTATTCCTATCTTATGTGGAAGGCAAGATGGGCCTTCCAGTTTCCAAAGTGTCCCTTTCGAGATGGCTGGCCTCTGTAATTTCCTTCATTTATGAACTCAGACACCAAAAGTTACCATCACGACCTAGAGCTCATTCGACCAGGGCATTAGCTACGTCCGTAGCATTTCAAGACAGACTGCCCATATATTCCATCTGTCAAGCAGCTACATGGGCTTCTCCTCATACCTTTATATCACATTATAAATTGGATATGGCCTCCAGAAACCGGGCTAACTTTGGTTCCACTGTACTCAAGAGTCTGTTCCGATGAGCCACCCAGGATAAAGGTGCTAGGGACGTGGTCCCATCCAGCAAGAATGAAGGCAAGATTGGCAACTTAACATTGAGAAGTTATGTACCTACCATAACGTTCCATGTTAGTTGTCTTCTTCTCGCCTTCTTTCTTGCGTCCCACTCTCCATCCCCCTAGCCCGGACAGACCGAGAGGATCCTTGGGATCTTTTATCTTACACAGTGTCAACCACCTCTATTGCCCCTGATTGATAGTTATACAGGTAGGTTTCTATAGAGGTGGATTTCTTTTTTCTCTGTCTCTAGGAGACCAGCACTGCTATACTTTTAGCTATCAAACGAGATCTGGGTATTTACCGCCTAGCATTGTGGGATATAGGGGAGCCTCGAGCCAGTAAAAATAGCTCTCGAGCTTTATTATTGGCCGAGTAGAAGCCGAGGATCGTCTCCGAACCCATCCAGCAAGAAACAAGGCGAGAAGTAGACAACTAACATGGAACGTTATGGTAGGTACATAACTTCTCATTTTAAAATATACGTGCAACGTATATATATATATATATATATATATATATATATATATATATATATATATATTATACATTATTGATAGTTGATTTGTGAAATTTCGAGTCAGTTAGCGATTCGACTCAATGGGCAGCTTTAGTATAGGTTTAATATGATATTGTTTTCACATATAAATATTGCATAGTTTAAAACAAACAAGTGACAAGATATATATAGAGTAATTAAAAGCCACAGTATAAAAACAAGTCTGTTAGTGTATAAGATGGGTATTTTAACTTACATTAAGTAAGTAATTTTGTTAAAGCAAGCTTTATCAACTAATAGTACTATATTGGCAATATGATATGTAATGAGTTTACCTATTCATTTATTTATTTATTTTTCACGCCGTAAAGAATCTTCGTAAACCGCGTACTGGTGCATGTTTAGGTTTTTGCATGTATTTTGTAAATGGTTTGTTTTAATAGTAGTGCTCCTTTAACACAAGTAATTATTTAATTGAATAATTGAATATGGAGTACTCTGGTATAAAGGCGTTGTGTTTTAAAATGTACTTTGTCTGAAGAAGAGGAGGCATTGACCTCGCCGAAAGCGCTTATTAAATCTGTGTTTTATTTATCCTGCTCAGATTTATTTCAGCTCCATCACTTGCTTTTTTTGTTTTAAACAGTTTTTATTTTTGGTTTGGCATACTACATTGTAAAAGTGACAGCACAGTTAGAAATTCAAATTCTATGTATAAAAGAGTACATTATGTAATCAGTTTGAGATTGTATATGTTTTATACGGAGATGGCAGTTTGCCAGACATATCAGCTCAGATTACAGTTAGCCTGGTAGGCTAAATTAAAGGCAGTGCTATCAATGAAAGGTTAAATGACGTCAGCTAAAGAAATGGTTATGGTGAGACAGTGGGTGGAGTTTCACTCACTGAACAATATGTTAAAATCTAAGGGTCATGTGACAAAATGTAAAACTGATTGTATATAGGTGCAAAAATGCAGTCTTACAATATTAATTTGATTTTCATTTAAAATAAGTTCAGAAACTTGATACAACAATCAAGTTAAATGCAATTGCTACAGCTAAGACCTTAGAAAAAAAAAACAGACTTCACCAGTTCCAGGAGTTAAATGTTTTTTTCTGTTTTTAAACAGTGTCCTAAATACTGGACATGGAAATGCTAGCTTGTATATTAATGACTTAGTTCCAGTTGTATCCAATAAAGCTAAACAGGTTACTGATTTAAATATTATTAGCTTTTCAAATACAAGGTAGACCACTATGGATAATGACTTGGCAAATGACACAAGTAATGTACAAAGTTTAAGCCCAAAGGGTAATCAAAAGTATGATGTAGCTCAGGTTAATGTTGCCAGTGGTATACTAGATTTTCAGAATAAAAAGGATGGCACCATACAGTTCATTACTCATAACAGTTTTCATGCTATCAGTGTTTGAAAGGTCAAAGGTGACTGCAGTTAATAGTAAGCCTTTGGAGTTTGGATTTTTTTAAATAAAGCCAATCAGCCCAGGAAGAAAATAACAGCAGAATTCTTGTTAAGTGTTATGTTTGTCTACAGACTTGCAAGAGCTTATGTTTATTTCGGGTCTATGTTATAACAGTGAACAATCAAAATAGCGAGCGCTGTTATATCGACCACAAAAGAACGAAAAAAAAAAGAGCGAACAGCCAGAACAGCGAATTTTTCCCTGGGAAAAAATTTGCTGTTCCCAAAAAAAAAAAAAAAAAACACTAAAAAATGGGGGGCTTCACCCCCACACACCCTTACTAAATTATACCAACTCCGAGATCACACTACAGTGCCAAAAATGGCAAAGTGATGGAAGCGGCCAAGCGACTTCCTTCCCAGGGAAAGAATTTACTTAAAAGTCACTTCATCATTTTGCATTTTTGAGATTTACAGTTTGACAAAAACGCATTTGACATAATTCTTCTCCATCCTTCTGACAGGAACCTGTTTATTTCATGCAGAAAAATGTGTATTCATTTTTATGCAGAAAAATGTAAAAGCACAGTAAGTAATGCTGCCAGTTTGTAAATGTTAAAGCTGCATTTCATGCAGAAAAATGTAAATAAAGTCAGCACAGCAAGCAATGCTGCCAGATTATAGATGTTAAAGCTGCATTTCTGCAGAAAAAATGTAAATAAAGTCAGGGCAATAAGTACTGCTATCAGACTATAATTGTTAAAGATGCAAATGTTATTTTTAAGGACCTGATACTAAATACAATCAAAGAAAAATAAAAGGTTTAAAAGGCCTAACTATAAAGAGGACACTTCAGCATTAAAGCAGGCCTTACTTCACTTCATCAGCGACTAGAACAATGCAGAGCAAAATTTGGCAAAGAACTGTGGGACAGAAATTGACTATGTGTTTCAATTATTTCTTCAATGCTTAAAGCAAGTATGGATGTTTTTAATAATTGAAAATGTTCTCATGCTTCAGATTTGTGTTCATATAACACTGTCAAATGTTTTCATGTGTCAGATAATTGTATTAGTTAAGTATAATATGCACAAGTTTCAGTTATGCTTTTAATGTTCAGTAGGTGCTAATGTAATAATTGTACAGTAGTAGTAGATGTCAGTATATCTGTGTTCAAATGGATTTCAGTTTATTTGTGTTCAGGTAATACTGTCAAAATGTTCTCATGTTTCAGATTTGTGTTCAGATAACACTGTCAAAATGTCATGTTTCAGACAATTGTATTAGTTAAAATATAACATGCACAAGTTTCAGTTATGCTTTTATTCTTTTAGTTTAATTAGTTTTCAAAATATACACAGCTATTTTAAAAAGTTCAGTAAGTGCTAATGTAAATATCAGTCAAGTTTCAGAATATAACATTCATATTCAGCTATGTGTTCAGTATGGTAGGTGACAGACTTGTTTATAACAAGCTTATTACATTATTCAGTCATTAGCTAAGGGTAAAGTAACAGATTTTTTTTGTTATAGGCTTATTATTTAAATAATAGGTAGTGATAATAATAGTCAAGGCATTGTACATTTCAGTCAAATCTCAAAATATTTCAAATTATTCAGTCATTAGTTAAGGGTAAAGTGACAGACTTGTAATTACATTATTCAGTCATTAGTTAAGGGTAAGTTAACAGAATTATTTTTTACAGGCTTATTAGTAATAGTTATTCAATGCTCTCAAGGTGTAACAGCGCAGGCTTAATATGTTAATTAGTTTACAGATTGCAGTGCACTTTACATTAGTCAGGAATTAAGGACACTAACAGACAATGCAAAGGTATAGACTTAAAATACAGACAGTATAGGTTTTAGTAAACTGTTATAGCTCATAAATATTCATAAAAGTTAAAAAAGATAAGTAGCGTTATAAAATAAATTTAAGTAAAATGTATAGGCACAAGTTAATACAGAATATGGTAATTATGCTTCAAGACCATTTATAAAGTTATCTTTTTAGTGCAGATTTCAATTAGTCTTCAGAAAATAGCAATCATGCTTGATAGGCTATGCACTATGTGGCAAAAGAAGCTGCCAAGGAGAGGATTTCCTCTATATCCAATGCAGTAAAAAAAAAAAATAAGGTAAAAGGTATAACAAAGGTGAGCCAAATGGGCGCAACAGTTAAGGAAATCTGGCAAAGATCCAAGAGATGCAGGAAAATGATAATAAAAGGGCACAATGCAAAGTTACTTGTCCAGTCCCTGGAGTAATAAAACAGAACAAGGAGCACTTTTGCCCTACACGCCAAAAATTATTGGCTAAGCAGATAACAAAGTACAACCATCAGCTAATGAGTTAGGTAGGTTTTCAAGAATTTTGGCCTATCATAAAGTATAAGTTTTAAGTAAAAAGAAAGTAAGTAAAAGTAAAGAATTTCATAAGGAGTATATAATATGTCTGCAGACTAGCCCTACATTGAGGAAACTTCGGTTGCAAAGTAGGGCCAGTTTCAGAAAAAGCATGGTACAGTATACAAATAAAATTTTCAAGACCTCTTCCTATAGAAAAAGG
This sequence comes from Protopterus annectens, assembly GCF_019279795.1. NCBI lineage: Eukaryota > Metazoa > Chordata > Ceratodontiformes > Protopteridae > Protopterus > Protopterus annectens. Next base: position 267,159,560 of record NC_056728.1, read on the forward strand.
GGGGTTGAATAATGTACAAGTTTAAATATATCACTCACTTGAATACTCTAAAGACTTTAAATCCAGGTAATATGAAATCTAATCATAAAGTTAAGAGATCTCAATTCAAACAGGTTGTCAATGCTCAAGTGGCACCTAGTGGTCAAATTTAAAATTGCAAGTTTATTGAAATCATAAAGTTAAAAAAATTCAATCCAAATATGCATAAATGCTCAAGTGACACCTAGTGGTTAAAATTAAAATTGCAGGTTTACCAAATTTTGTAAATTTTATTTTCAGATTATAAGTCAAGTAGCATAAAAGCTAGATATAGTAGTTCGCAATATAAACGTAAAGTAACTACATACGTAGGTCCCAGTAGACTTTCGTCAAGGGACCTCAGGGGCAACTGTTAGATCAGAGTTTTTAATTTTACAGTAGTTATTAGACATTAGATGCATACATTTTAGGAAAGCAGAAACAAAGAGTTTTTCACTGAATATTGACCTTGCTGGCTAGGAAAAGGTGTTCCATTTATGCATACATTTTAGAAAGCAGAAGCAAAGAATCTTCCACTGAATGTTGACCTTGCTGAAATAACAGTTTGTCAATGGAAGATGGCAGAGAGTTCTTGTTATGTACTTTTCTTAAGGAAGGAATCAAGAGATACGTTAAGCTAAAAAACAAGACGTAGCCTGAGGATCAAGGCTAGGGGGTGGATATAGTCAATAGAGGAAAATTACTGAGAAAGAGAATATGATATGCTGTGTTCAGGATAGCAGGACAGTTAAGGTTAGTAAGTTCACGCAACCTGTTATTTCAGAGATGTCTAACACTTGAGCATGAGTACAGAAAACAGGTCATCTAGAGATTATGTCAAACTATACCATGACAACACCACCACACTAAAATAGATAAACAACTAGGATTCGAATGAATTACAAACCACTCAGTAAAAACTGTTTTAATTCTAGCGCCTCGGTGAAAACACCTTTTTGGAATACAAATTGCACAAATCATTTCACTTATACACACAATATATGCCAATTAACACGTAATTAATTCATTAAAAAAAATCATTGCCTTAAAGCAAACTTTTCCAGTTTAATTCCCCATTAAGTCCCATAGGGACCAGTGTATTAAACTTCAGAATGTAAATACTTTCTTTATATAAAAGTTTCTCCTTCAATACATCTTCACTCATGCAAAAACAATGATTTGTTCCAAAATGCACCCCTTCAGCAATGAATAATCATTGTTATGCATCTTCATAAAATGAGCAGCAATCATTTTTTTCTTGTTTACAATTTTTTATATCCCTAATATGTTCCATAAATGTTACATGGAACATCCTCTTGGTTTCCCCCACATAAAACATGATGTCCTTCAAGGATGCATCTGCAGTCATAACATATGGGTTGTCCTGCCTCAGGCAGCCCTTCGGTCGGCCGGATTCCAAAGTCTGGGTCTGGCCTCGGCTGATGTCGCACTTCACCCGACGTCATAGCTCCTGGGGTATAAAGGCATCAGCCGACACCATTTTCCTCAGTCTTTCTTGCGCGCGGTGCCCGAAGCAGAAGCTGTTCGCAAGTGCCGGTCGGTCAGATCCAGAGATTTCAGCTACCGAAGACTTCTAAAAAAGCTAAGTACCCCGTTGGGGACTCTTTCTTGCCTCAGCCGATGTCAGACAAAGTAAATAATTGTTTAACTTGTGGGAAACAAATACCTCATAAGGATTTCCACTCTTACTGCCTTCCTTGCTTAGGCCCAGACCACGACGTATCAGCTTGTTTAGCCTGTGCTTCCTTCAACCGACAGACACTTAGACGTCGGTCGGAGTTTGCAGAAGAGTTTTTTGGTCCCGCTTTTGCATATAAAATGCCGTCGGAGACTCCGACTACACATTTAGCCAAAACGCAGAAAAGGACCGACACTCGCGGCCCGCGGTTTCGGCTGAAACCACGGTTAGGCCTACCGCGAGTGTCTCGGTTTCGGCTGAAACCGAGTCAACGGTTCTTCCTTCTACCGAAAGCATGCCTCCGACAACCGAGGCCCCGGCTGAGTTGGCTACAGAAATTCCTACCGAAGAAGCAGGCGCACAAGAATTGTCCGACACCATTCCGTTGGACATCTCTACTCCTGCACGTGGGGCAGCTAGACCCCCTGCTTCTATGTCTATTAAGGCCTTCTCCAGAGCTAAAGCAGCTAAACTTTCCAAGGCCTTGCCTACAAAAGCTTCCTCTCACAGACCTTCCTCAAGTTCTCAGATTCTCAGTCTTGCTGAGGACCTTATATCTCTCATCAGGGGATCCCAACCTCACCCAGACAGGGCCTCACAACCTCCTCCTGAAAAAAGGCCTAGAACAGCACCCCCTGAACCTCCCTCCTCTGACTATTCCTCGGATGGATCAGATTTATCAGACCATCAGGAAGGACCATACTCACCTTATGAGGATTCGGATGCAGAAGACTCAATTCCTTCTGCCTCCCCACCAGAAGAATTTTCATTTGGGGAAACTCTCCACTCAATGAGGGAACACTTCCAATGGCAGGGTCAGGATTTTTCTGATTCTAGGAAAAGGCTAAGGACTTTTTTACACTTGCCACAGCATAGGCCTTTAGCCATACCACCTGTACTATCAGTTGTTGATGATGCATACAATGATGCCAGTTCTGCCCCTGATTCTCTTCCCCCGGCCCCTGCCAAACCTGACAGATATTACAGGGTCCCGGATTCTCACTTCCACTTGTATAAGGCCCATGCTGCAGACCCAGAAACTATTTCTCAAGGCCCTAAGGGTGTTGCAGCTGCCACTGCCAAAAAACCCCTACCCTCTGAAAGAGAATCAATAGCATTAGAGAGATGGGGTAAAAAGGTTTATACATCTGCTACTCTTTCTGCCAGGGCTTTAAACTGTCAATTTCACATGATACAGTACCAGGAATTTTTGTTAGATCAGCTGAATAAAAAGCTTTCCTCTCCTGAACCTTTAGACCGTAAGTCCCTTCAGGATTTGGTACACAATTCTCAGCAGGTCAGTAATCATTTCTTAAAATGTGGCTATGATGCACTGGAGGCTTCATTTAGATCAGCTATGACTGGAGCAGTGATTCGAAGGCATGCCTGGCTAAAAGTGCAATCCTTGCCAGACCATGTTAAGTCTAAACTCCTAGATGCCCCTATGGAGAAACAAAGTTTATTTGGCTCCCCTGCACAGGAGGTTCTAAAGAAAGTGGAAGAAAAAGCAAAATCTGTGCAAACAGTCAAGGATTTTCTGCAGGTCCAACCTCCAAGGTTCATCAGAAATTGGCCTTCAAAGAATTGGTCCTTTCCAGACACCTCCAGAGCACACAGAGGCAGAAATAGACACCCAAGAGGCAGAGGTCAATCAAGGGGTGCCTACAGGGGTCGTCAGTGGCAACCTGCCAACCAGAGGAGTACCGCCACAGCTGCGACTACAACCACTTCCACAGGACAGACACAATGACTTGGCTCTGATTCCGCCTACCAGGGAACAACTGGAAGCACCCTTGGGCGGAAAGTTAGCTTTATTTTCAAAAAACTGGCATTGCATTACAGGAGACAAATGGACATTGCAAGCAATAGACAAAGGCTACAAGTTTCACTTCCACACTTTACCAAAAAAGAGAGGAATGCCAAACCTTCCACCAAGCCAGAAGTCAGAGGCTCTAAAACAAATCATAAACTTACTAAGGATGGGAGCAATAGAAAGGGTACCATCTATGGAACAAGGCCAAGGATTTTACTCCAGACTATTCCTTGTACCAAGAAAAGAAACTCAATGGAGGCCTATTCTCGACTTGTCCGCACTGAACACATATCTCATTGTACCAAAATTCAAGATGCTGACCCTACAGCAACTTCTTCCCATGTTGGGCAAGGAGTCTTGGCTGGTGACTCTAGATCTCAAGGAGGCATACCTGCACGTCCCTATATGACCAGATTGCAGAAGACACCTCAGATTTCTTTCAGGATCAGAGCATTATCAATTCTCAGCATTGTCCTTTGGCACATCTACTGCGCCCAGAGTATTCACGAAATGCCTGGCATCAGTAATTGCACATTGCAGGCTTCAGGGAATTCAGATCTATCCATACCTGGATGACTGCCTAATACAAGCGGACAACAAGACAAAAATAATAAAGGATTTGGCCTATGTCATACAACTGTTGCAAGCCTTGGGATACACAGTCAACATACATAAGTCAAGGCTAGTGCCATCCCAAGGGATAACATTTTTGGGTGCAGAACTGGACACAATAACTCAGATGGCTTTTCTCACAGAAGAAAAACAAAAGCAACTACCAGTCTACTTCATGGCATTGACAAGACAAACTCAACTTACTGCAAGGAAAGTCCTGCAGGCCCTGGGTTACATGGCATCTTGCATAATCTTGATCCCACATGCCAGGCTGCATATGAGAAAATTACAATGGTACCTACGGAATGTATGGTCTCAACACAGACACAGTCTAGAAACCATGATACCAATCATTCCATGCCTGAAAAAAGAATTCCTGTGGTGGTCTCAGGCCTGCCAGATCAACAGAGGGTTGCCTTTCCACAAACCACAACCAAGGCAGACCATCACCACGGACGCCTCAGACCTAGGCTGGGGGGCACACATGGAAGACAGGTGTATCCAAGGCCTATGGTCTCAAGACCAGCTGAATCTACACATAAATCTAAAGGAGATGCTGGCAGTGAAGCATGCAATCGAGGCATTCAAATCATTCCTCCAGCAAGGACACCTGCTGATAAGGACGGACAATACCACAGTCATGTGGTACATCAACAAACAGGGAGGCACACATTCCTACCCTCTATGCCGGATGGCAATGGACCTGTGGAACCTAGGCCTGAATCTCAACATTCAACTGCAGGCCAGATTCGTACCAGGAAAAGAGAATTCACTAGCAGACAGCTTAAGCAGAACTACCACGGATGCTCACGAATGGATGCTGCATCCAGACATCTTCAAAAACATAACAAAGAAATGGGGAATGCCAGAGATAGACCTGTTCACCTCCCCTCTCAACCACCAACTGAAGAAATTCTGCTCAAGAGAATACCACCCACAAGCCTGGAGGGTGGACTCCCTTTCTTTCAGCTGGAAGGCCCTGACAGTTTATGCCTTTCCACCTCTCCCATTGATGTACAAAGTTCTACTGAAGATCAGGGAGGAACAGCCAAAGGTAATTCTGATAGCTCCAGACTGGCCAAGGCAGCATTGGTACCCGCTACTGAGAAGCATGTCTCGGATGAACTCATGGCCTCTACCTCTATGGCCTATACTTCTAACGCAGAACAACTACAAGACCCTGCATCCAAACTTGAAAACGCTGCAGCTAACTGCCTGGAAAATTGCATAAAACAAAACCAATCTGTTTTATCTCAGAGGGTCAAGGACATTATCCTGGAGGCTCGCAGACCCTCCACAAGAAAAACATACTCAGCCAAATGGAAGAGATTCCTCATTTGGAGTGCATCAAAGGGAACAAATGTCACACTGGCAAACCTAGCACACATCCTAGAATACTTAGCAGAACTGTTCCACAATGGCCTGTCCTATTCTTCCATTAAGATTCATGCTTCAGCAATTTCAGCAGAGTACAACATGGATCCTCCTATCTTCTCTCATCCTCTCCTCAGACAATTTTTAAGAGGGATCAAAAATGTAAAACCTCCAAGGAAACCACCTCTGCCTGCATGGGATCTCAATTTTGTGCTGGAAAAATTAACACTTCCCTTTTGAACCAGCAGCATCAGCAGACTTACAGTTCTTATCTTGGAAAACTGCTTTCCTTCTAGCAATCACTTCAGCAAGAAGGGTATCCGAGTTACAGGCATTAATGGCAGTGCAGCCTTTCCTTATCTTTCACCAGGATAGAGTGTCTCTGAGAACTAATCCTACTTTCATGCCAAAGGTGGTATCCAGGGTATCCTTGAACCAAGCTATTCATTTACCTACGTTCTTCCCTAACCCACAGAACAGGGGGGAAAAACTACTGCACACCTTGGATGTACACAGACAACTGCGCTACTATCTGGACAGAACTAAAACCAGCAGAAAAACTGACCAGCTTCTGGTAGCATAAGCAACAGGAGTGCAAGGAAAAGCAATTTCCAAACAGACAATTTCAAAATGGATAGGAAATTGCATCCGATTCTGCTACTCTTTTCATGGAAAGACAACTCCTGAAAATATCAGGCCTCACTTCACAAGAGCCACAGCCACCACTACAGCTTTCCTACGAGGAGTGGCTACCAAAGACATTTTAGAAGCTGCTACTTGGAGCTCTGTTAATACATTTGCCAAGCATTACAATCTTCCTTTATACTCTAGATCCAGAGCAGGTTTTGCAACTGCAGTTTTACAAGGGATCTTAACTACACCATAATTATCTTAGTGCCTCCTCCCCCAGTTTGGCTATGGCATTCTACCCATATGTTATGACTGCAGATGCATCCTTGAAGGACATAGTACAGTTTTGTACCTACCATAAATGTAGATGTCCGATAGGTATGCATCTGCAGTCAGGATTACCCACCCTCCTTCCCCTCTGTGGTATTCCTAGGGTACTTACCCCTCTCTTAGCTAGCTGGGGGAATCTATTATGGTGTATTTGTTTGTATGTATATATGTATATATACTTTTTGTTTTCTTCTGTTTGGAATTTTCTACTTTTATCCAAATTTAGCCTTCCTAGAGGGCACCTGGCATCTGGGGCAAGAAACACTGAGGAAAATGGCGTCGGCTGATGCCTTTATACCCCAGGAGCTATGACGTCAGGTGAAGTGCGACATCAGCCGAGGCCAGACCCAGACTTTGGAATCCGGCCGACCGAAGGGCTGCCTGAGGCAGGACAACCCATATGTTATGACTGCAGATGCATACCTATCGGACATCTACATTTATGGTAGGTACAAAACTGTACTTTACCGGGGCAGCATAAAATATAAACTACCCCCTTAGATTCACATGAAAATCTGTCTCTGGGTATAAAAGAAACATTATTAATACACCCAAAACAGTTAACAATGTGTGGGCAAGCCAGGCACCTCCCACATTTAACTCTGCCCATTTGTACCGGGAATCTAGGTAATGCTAAATCTAGTAGAACAAATAATCCATGGACTAACATGTCCTTTATGCTCCTACCTCTAACATAAAACCAGCAAGAATACCTTGGTAACACTCTTGCCAAAATTTTATTTTGTATTAAAAATTTCCAATAAGGTTCCAGCATTTTAATTATCTCTTTACTTTTAATATTATACATAGAGACAAAGTAAATCTGTTGTATTTGATTTATATTGGAAGTACCCATCTCATAAACTTCCTTGCTTCTTTTTACTTTGATGTTTCCCTTCTTATTATACACCTTATATATTGCATCTTCTACCTTAGCAGGGCTATAATCACTATTTATAAACATGTCTGTCGATTGACATATTTCATTTTTTAAAATCTCTTCTTTATTACATATTATTGACAATCTCAAAAATTCAATATAAGGGAGGGTAGCTATTGTATGGGGCGGATGGCAACTAGATGCATGTAGAAATTGACTACCATCAACAAATTTTCTATGTATCCCCATCACAGGTGTGCCATCCTCCCTACCTTCCAACTCTAAATCTAAAAAATGCACTTTATTTCCCTGTTGTAAACCATCAAAACAGAGATCAAATGGATTATAGTGCATCTCTGCCACAAATTTATTAACCCTCTCTAACCCTCCTTCACATACAAAAATTAAATCGTCTATGTAACGTAAATAATATTTAACATGTTGTTTCATAAATTCTTGTTTAAATAAAAACATTATTTCAAAAAAATGACATGAAGAGATTAGCGCACATGGGGGCAAATGGCGCCCCCATGGCAGTACCCTGCTTTTGTTTGTATATTTGATTGTTGTAAAGAAAAAAATGGTTTTGCAAACAAAAATCTACCATCTCTAATATAAAGGCAGAAAGGGGATTATCACCCCAAAAATGTGAAAGGCCAGGGAATTATTATGGCTAGGCTTGTATAGGCCCTAAGGCCGATAGCCTAGTACCAACCTATGAACCTATGAAACAGCAGATACACCATCACTATGTTTAATGGATGTATAAAGGCTTTTCACATCCAAAACAATCCAATACATCTCCCTTTTCCACTTGACACTGGCAATTTTTGGAAAGCCTTTATACATCCATTAAACATAATTCAAAACTATCCTGTATATAAGATAGTGTCTTCTTTACATAAGGAATCAATATTTCATGCTTATTTCAGCAATCCCATGTTATGTAAAAAATAATTACAAGCCAGCACTATTGATCTTCCTGGAGGCTCTCTTAAATTTTTATGAATTTTGGGCAAACAGAAAAAGACAGCTAATTCATTATTATTAGTAGTCAGTTTAGATTCTACATCCTTCTTAGAAAAATAGCCAAGACGTAAACCTTTCTGTAACAGCTTTTCATACTTGCCCATTGCCCTATTAAGGCACATTTTTTCGCTGTTTTCATACACTTCTTGGTTATTTAAATGTTCCATACACATTCTATGATACTGTATAACATTCATTACAACAATCCGATTGCCTTTGTCTGCTGGTTTAATTACTAGTTCTTTTCTATTTTGTAACTCTACTAATGCCTTCCATTCTTTATATGTTAAGTTGTAGTTGATATATTTTTTTATTTTTAACACCCCTTAACAGATATTCTTTCCCTCAAAATTAACTATTGAGTTAAAATGGGAGATGTTCTGATTTTGGAAGGGAGGCATAAATTTACTAGCAGTGGGAATGCTGGAAGTATTCAGTAAATAATATGCATTTAAATTCAGCATTTCATCATCACATAACTGCTCACTTTCTTCATTATATGAAAAAAAACTTTCATCAGAAAATTGTTCAATTATATCTGTTTCCCCACTATCTAGACTCATTTTATTAAAGAAGAAACATTTTAAATGTAATTTACATACAAACTTAAAAACCTCTTGTTTAAAAACATGAGTCCGTGGTATAACGGTAGGGATAAACTTTAAACCCAAATTTAAAACTGTAAATTGTTCCTGTGTCAAATCACAAGCAGATAAATTCACTACATTACTAACAACATCATTATTACATAAGTCACTTATTTCATTGTTTAAATCTCTTACTGTTGAATTGTCCATTTCTAAAGGAGCCATTTGGATTATATGTGTTGTTCCAACTCTGTTTCTGGCCCTGTCGTTGTTGCTCTTCACAGTAACAAAAACGGTTCTGATGTTCAACCGGCTGTTGCGGTTGTAGCAGAGGTGGGTAATCCTCATCTAAACTCTCCGGGGTGTTGCTTTGACCCGTACCATCTGAGGAAGAAAACAAAACTGAAAATGCTTTTTTACGGTCTCCATGTTTCTTCCATGGTCTACCTTTTCGTTGATTGGTTGGTGTCACAAAAGCCCCCCCCCCCCCTTCATAGTCATTAACATCTCTCACCAGTTAATTGGCATATAGTGTGTATATAAGTGAAATGTTTTGTGCAATTTGTATTCCGAGAAGGTGTTTTCACCGAGGAGCTAGAGACTATGTCAATTTACGTTGTTCAGGACAATCAGAATGATGTACAGCAACTTGAATTTTTTTATCAGAACTGTTAATGAAAACAGTATTTTGGGTATTGTAAACAGCTAATAAAACCTTATTAAATAAACTACAGTATTTGGAAAATTTATGCTAAACAGTGCACAAGACTTGGTTCTTAAGGGAGAGACTGACACCTATTGAAGCACGAGCTTGAATAATTGAGACTTTAGTTTCTCAGTCTCATGGCATACAGTGTTTCCAGCTAACTATGGTAAAGTACAATCATATCTAATCTTAAAATGTGTATATATTAGTTTATCTAATTTGGAAATGATCGTAGTACAGTCGATCAAAAAATACTTATCGCACACTTCCATGTACACCCACACGTCTGTATAATCAGTTAACCCTCAAATACAGACACACACACACACACACACACACACACACACACACACACACACACACACACACACTGAAAATAAAAGGCAATAAATCTCACTCATACTTATACTACATAAATCCAAGCACTCAAACTACAACCCATACAACAGTACAGTCATTGTGACACCTAACAGCATATTTTGTACTGGGTCATGCCCTCCACCCATTGTGGATGAGCACCCCCGCCCCAATTTCACATATTCCAACTCTGAGGTCGAACAACAGTAGGGAATGGAGACATTCCTTGTTCCCACTGTCCTGTGATCTAGTAAAAGATGGCACCTTTTGATCAGCTGAGCAACACTTTCAGTAGATGTTCCATTCATTGGATTGTGATATTGATGAAACTGTTCAACCAGCTGAAGGTTCAGTCTGTTGACTAGAACCCTTGTGTGTATGTGTATGTGTGGGGTGTGTGTATATATTTATATATATATATATATATATATATATATATATATATATATATATATATATATATATATATATATATATATATATATATGTTTATATATTTGTGTATGTGTGTCTATATATACACACACACACATATATATATATATATATATATATATATATATATATATATATATGCACATGTACACACACACACACACACACACACACACACAAACACACACACACACAGGCTAAGAGAAGTCAAGGGGAGCAGATTACTGTGGTGTGGTCACATGCAATAGTGTAGAAGATGAATTGGTAAAGAAGATTTGGGAGAAACAGGAAGAAGGCAAGAGGAGCCAGAGGATGTCCAGCCAGGAGAATGATGGACTGTGTGAGAGAAGACCTGTGACAGTAAGGTATGGCTGTCAAAGAAGGTAGCCAAGTTGTTCTTAATCGATAAATGTGGCAACAGCTAATATGACACCCCATCTAGAAATGAGAAAAAAATGAGATAAAGAGGATTGTTGATGATGATGATATAAACATTAATACTGAATCTTCGAAACTTCGAAAAATAAATTAAAACTGTTTTTTTTCACATTTTTGCATGAAAAGATTTTTGGGGCAAATAACTGCATGGAAAAAATGTCCCATTTTAAAAACTGGAAATGTGTAGAGCATCCAAGCCTAGTTTTGTGCACACATATGTTCAGATAGGATGGCATGGATTTGTCAAGATCGGGGAAGATAATTTTTGCAGCAGATTTTTGCAGTATTTGACAAACACTAGGCAGGATTTTTGCCAGGTCAAAAATGTAACAGTTCACAGACAGAAACATGTGATGCAGCTCTGATGATTGTTAATGCTATGATCATCAATAATACGTTTTTTTTTTTATTGGAAAAGTTGATGTGTTTCTACAAGATTGACGTTGTTATTGCTTGTGTAACATGGTTAAAGAACAATGATTAGAAACCATTTCTGTCAGGGTATAAATGTTTTTACTGCAACTGGCATTCTAATAAAAAATTAGGTGGAGGTATTATGATAGGGATTAAAGATAGTTATGAGACCTGTGATAATTACATGTTCAGTGATAACACCAGTACTATAGATTGTGTAACTGTGACAATAATGATAACTTTGGAACATATAACAATTGTTGGAGTGTATAGACTACCAAAGTCAAGTCGTACATTTCTTGCATGAACCACAGGATGGAAGAATAATTTTAGCTGGGGACTTGAATCAATATTTTCTTGCTGCCTGTCTGAATGCAGGATCTTTGCATTAGCTGGTCAGCTTTCTCCAGTGCCCCATTGGGAAACCTTCTTTTATTTTTTATTGAAAGATTTGTTAATTTCAGCAGAGAGAGAGTGAAGTGTGACTGGGAGGAAGGTACCTTATAAGAACTTCCACTGCTAGTGCTTATTTTAGCTAGAGGCTGAATACGATTACAGAAGCAGTCAGATCTGTCAATAAGTTGTGCCAAAGACCCTATTTTCTAGTCTTTGCTCATTAAATACTTACTTTTTAAAATATTTTGCTCAATCCAAGATGGTGGAACCCTCGGCCAGAGCTTACACCAAAAAAGAAATTCAAAAAGGCAAGGTCTGAACCATATTCTGCCAAGTATAACTCGGATGCATCCATTGAGATATTGCAGGACTCCTCAGTACATCTGACTTTTTTTACAGATACCCACCATGATGACCCTTCCAGAGGCTGGTATCATGTCTGACTCTCACATGTGTGACAAAACTGTTCATACTGAAACAGCTGAGAATGAGGAACCAAGGGTGATCATTTCAGAGGGACTAGAAATTCCTCAAATTCTTGTGTGGGAAAAGGCACTAGGTACTTTGACTGGGGTCTGCTAGAGTTCCGTCCCACCATGTTTCATAAGAGCGGGCATAACCCCTAAGAAGAAAAGACAAAACAAATCAGAAATGTTTCTAAAGTTAAGACGTCTCAGAAAAGGAATGGGTGGAGTTCTTAAGGGTCCTATATAATGCCACCTCATCTCTGACCCCCCGCTCATTCCTGTAATTTCCTTCTCTTGCTCTGTCCCTCAGAAGAGACAACATGAATCTGCATATGAGGAGGAGGAATCTGGTCATTCTTTCCCCTATTCATCATAAAATCATTCTTCTGGTAAGCATGCCTCTGATAATGAAGACATCTTGTCCCTTGACTTCCCCACTGAGAAAATATAATTTAGGGATGCTGCACTTTGGATAGGAATCAAAACAGGTTTCTGATGTGCAGAAATGATATTAGAATCTGCTGGAGGTAGGAGCTCCTGCTCCCTCTCCCATTCCTCTAGTCTTAGATACCTTCCTGGTTGTCTTTGCATCCAAGTTGACTTCTCCTTATTCCCAACCTCCAGCAATGAAGAAACCAAAGCATACCTCTCAACTGTCTGGATTTTTGCAGAATGTCCATATTTTTACTTCATGTTTTCCGTCTGCTCTTCTTAAAATTTGTGGTTTTCTGGTAAATTGCTGAGAATTGAAATCAGTAAATAATGACATACATTTCAATTTCAGATATCATATCCTTAGGAAAATGCATGCTAACACAAATCCTGTTATGTTTAAGCTTATAAGAGCAATATTTAAAATCTGTCCCTATTTTTGGGCCTTTGTCTTACCATTATTATAGGCTTTGTCCCGATTTCTTGGAATAAGAGGTTAAGAGGTATGAACTTGTTCTTTTCCAAAAATCCTGTAGCAGATCCTTCTACCTTTTCCATTTCTACTGACAAACCTATGAAACCTCTGTCACAAGCTAGTGTTTTGCCTTCTGATGGAGATAATAGCCATGGTCAGGTATGGAAAGAAGGTTTATACTTCTGTCACTTTTGCTTTCAGAGCTTTAATTTATCAAAGTCAAATGACAAAATATTATTTCCCATCTTAGGAGGGCTTAGCAAGCCCATAGCTAAACCCGAGTCTTTGGATACTAAGGAACAAATGATTTCCATGCTTGGAGAAGCTACTCAAGTTGTTGGACATTCCATTAAAATGCAGCGGTGATGCCACAGAGTCATCTTCCATAGGTGCTGGTACTGGATCAGTTATTAGAAGATTTGCTTGACTTCCTCTACAATCCCTCCCCAAGGATGTAAAGGTGAAGCTCGGTGATTCTCCCCTTCACAGGGATCTGTTAAGTCTACTTCCTTTGTCAGCAGGAATCAGAAGCCCTCTCAGATGGGAAGGAAAATAATTTCTAATGATCCTACCATAGACTCCAAGTGTGGAAAATTCCAGACAAGTCAACATGTCTACCTGTTGCCTTTTTCCTCTCACTCTCCTCTCTCCAGGAATTCCCTTGGCAAAAAGGCTAACCTTGTCCCTTATAGCCTGGGAATTCATCACTGTAGACAAATGAGTGCTACCCATCATCCAACAATGTTACAAGAAGTCTTGGAGAGAAACCCCATCCTTGAGGGGCAATGCAGCTACTCCCCCCATAATTTGCAGGGTCTCCCAACTAGGACACCATAGAACCAGTGCCACAACAGCAGCTAGGAAGAGACTTTTATTCAAAACTCTTTGTGTTACCCAGAAAAGGGGGTATTTGGAGACCCATTCTGGATTTATCTCACATCAGCACCATTCTGAAGTTGCCATCTCTCAAGATGCTTTCTCTGCAAACTATCCTTCCTTTCAAACTCCCTCAACATTCTCTGGTCTCCCTAGAATTGAAGGATGCTTACCTGCACATCCCTGTCCACTCCACTTGCAGAAAATTTCTCAGATGCTCTGCCTTTTCTTCACACTTTCAGTTCTCAGCTTCACCTTTGGTTTATGTACCACTCCCAGGGACTTCACAAAATATCTCGCTCCATCTGTCCCCTTTTGCAGAACTCAATGCATACAAATGTTTCTTTATCTGGACATCCTAACTAAGCTTCACAGTTTCACTGTTGGAGAATCTGGGATTCACCCTCAGTCTACAAAAATCATCTCTAACCCCGTTCTAATACCTGATTTTCCTGAGTTGCAAGCTGGATACCCACTTGATGTCTTTTCTCTTACAAAAGAAACTATGGTCTCTCTTTCTAGATTCCTTCAGTCCTTTCTGTACCATCAATCAACTCCTGCAAGGGAGATTCTAAGATCCCTGGTATACATGGCAACAGCCATTTCAAGAGTACCCTTAGCTAAACTGCACATGAAAAAGATCCAGTGCTACCTAAAAGTTCTGTGGTCTCAGCACTGTCATCAACTGGATTTCCAAATTTCCCATGTCTAAGTCCAGGTCTTCCTTTCAACTCATCCACTCCCAATCATGAACTTCACACAGGTCCATCAGACTTGACTTGGGGAGCTTGGACAGGCTTCTCACCTGTTTAGAGCCACTACCCCCCCCCCCCGACAACAGAGGAAGCACATTAATGTCAAAGAAATGATGGCTGTGATTAAGGCTCTTCTGGTATTTTCTTACTTGTGGAAACCAGGCTTTCTCAGGATTTTCACAGACAACACCACAGTTATGTGGTATGTCAACAAGACCTACCAGTTATGCAGGCTAGCCCTTCTGGATTGAAAACAGGCTACAAAGGCAGATCAGTTCTACAAGCAGTTTACATCCCATCAAAGAGCAATGTACTCACAGATTCTCTGAGCATGTCCATTGAAGACCCACATGAATGGATGCTAAACAAGGAGGTCTTCTTTGTGGTACCCACTGATGGGGTATTCCTCAAATAAACTTGTTTGCCTTCACTCTGAACAGACAGCTCAAGCTATTTTGCTCCAAGAATCCTTCTCCCCGACCTGGAGGATGGACACCATGTCTTTCCGCTGGGAGGGGGAGTACCTCTATGCCTTCCTCCCTCTCCCTCATCATCTTAAAGGTTCGACTGAAGATCCAGTAGGATAGACCAAAAACCTTGCTCTTGAATCACTTCTGGACCAGACAGCACTGTTTCTCTCTTTTTCTTCAGCTAGCCAGAGGCAATCACTTCAAGTTACCCTACAAACTTGACCTACTCATACAGAAGAAGGTCTCTTTGCTTCATCTCAATCTGTAAATTCTCACCTGAGACTGTGGTGATAGAATTGTAATCCCTTTCAGACACCATTTCTCTGGGGATGTGTTTCTGGTTTTTCAGGAGGCAAATAAACTACCACTGGAAAGTTTATATCTCCAAATGGAAGAGGTTTTCTATCTGGTGTCATAAATAGAATGAGAACCCTCGTACCTTCAGGTAGGGGTGCCAACATTTTTCCTACTTTTATGAACATCAGATAGTAGTCTGTGTAATACAGTGAAATAAAACACCTATTAGTGTGGCTAGCTCTGAGAAACAATGTGAGTGGTCCAGTGGGCCAGTTAGTGTGGTTAAACAAATATTAATAGCAGAAACAGAACTAAACCACAGACCAAGCTAGGCTAGTTAATCATTCCAAGAAGAAAAAACATCCATAGTTCGTATCTACAATATTCTTTATCAGAGGAAATCTTTTGGCAGATCCTTCCTAAAGAGTAACTACTTTTATGAACATCTCAAATCTGCAGTACTCTACCCTTCTGTTAAGGCACACTTATCTGCCATCTCAGCCTGCATGCCACTTAACCCTCCATTGCTTTTAAGAGTCAATGTCAATCTGCTTCTAAAAGGTATCCTTCACTTCATCCCCCCTAAGAAGGCTATTCCACTCCCTGAAATCTCAGTTTAGTTTTGGAAAACTCACTCTACCACCATTTGAACCTGCAGCCTCTGCATCCCTAAAGTTTTGTGTTCAGGAAAACAATTTTGCTGGTGGTCCTTACCTGTACAAGAAGGGTCTCTGAGCTTCAAGCCCTTATGGCTTGCCCTTGTTTTCTAACTTTTTATAAGGATAGGGTCTCAAGCGTCAAGCACTTATGGCTATCTCTCCTTTTCAAAATTTTCATAAGGATGGGGTCTCTCTAAGACCAACCCTTCTTTCAAGTCCAATGCAGTCAGTGAATTTGTTTCTCAATCATACTATATATTTACCTACCTTCTTTCCAAACCCACAGAACAGAGGTGAGAGGCTTTTGCACTCCTTGGAGAATTCACCTTGACAAGACCAAAGATATTAAGAAAGCAGACCAGCTTTTTATCTCCTTTAAGGGAGGCAAATTGGACAAACCCAGCCTTGAAGCAGACTATTTTCAATTTGATCTCTAAATCAATATCCTTCTCTTATTCCTACCAAGGTAGGTTGCTGTTTTCTGCACTGAAAGCACATTCCACCAGAGAAATATCCTCCTCTGCTGCTTCTTTCAATTTCAGAGCCATTCTGGAAACAACAACTAGGTCCTGTATATACACCTTCACTAAACATTACATGGTGGATTCCTTTTCTAGATCAAGGACTTCTATGTAGACAACATGTCTGTTTCCAGTCCATCCACCCTTTCCAAACACTAAACTTTGGGAATCACACAGTAATATTGGAATACTGCATCAGTGATCTAAGGTAGAACATTTTACAGTTGCATAACTCCTTAACATAATAATTGATGTCCTACTGATCACTATTGCAGTATTGCAACCCTCCCTGCTTTGTTTATATTTATCCCTACACTCTTTGGACTAAGGTGTCAACAGTTCTTTCTTTCCTCCTCTTGGCTGACCTTGTTTTTTCTTTGATTTGTTACTCAGGCATTTCCAGGGGCTCCTGGCTTTAGACAGTCTGGGGATCCTACACAACTGTCTCTCCTTATTTACCCCTATGCTCATAGACTTACATCAGACACTGGAAGTACAAGCAGGAAAGATTTTTGACTTTGGTATGCCAGCTGGACATCAAGTTACCTTGGAGAAATGACCCAAATGTATTGGAATACTGCAAGAGTGATTAATGAGACATCTACTGTTATGTTACATTCTTACACAACTGCACTGTAATGGAAGATATGCACTTGTCCCCTAGAAAAAAAAATCATAATGTTTCAGCAAACTGGCTCACGAATACATAGTGATACTCTAAATTATAATAATAATAATACATTCAGGCCATTAAGCAGTACTGTAGTTGCTCTACATATGACATATTTTACCCTTTTGCTCTCACCTGTCCATGATTTTGCCTTATGTTTTTTCTTTATCCCTCATAAGATGTTTGTTTTTTTCTGGTAGATCACTGATGATTACAATTAGTCAGTAATGCCAGACATTAGAGCTTCATATTTCTTACTGTTCAGAAAGGGTATGCTGATGCAAAACCTGTTATATTATTGTTCTGTTACTTTTTAAGTAAATTAGAGTAATATTTAAAAATTGCCTCTGATTTTGGACCTTTGACCCTGATTATTTTTTACATCCCTGATTACTGAACAGTGAAGCTGAGACGTATGCTTCACCTTTAATTTTGGCTGATCATTATAGCATACATGCAGAAGTCATGGTGGTGCAGTGGTTAGTGTTAACGCCTCACAGCAAGAGGCTCTGTGGTTCGATTCTCGGCTCGAGTGCCTTCTGTGCAGAGTCTGCATGTCTTCCCCGCGGTCGAATTCACTTTAAAAGACATGCAGATAGGTGCATGGATGTGCCTTCTTTGAAGATAGGGCACCAGGCTGGCAACTCGACACTGTAAAAATTTACTGCCAGTCATTAGCAGACTGGAGTTCTGCTGTGGCAACCCCTAACTGGGAAAAGCAAAAGACAGTTTATTATAGCATACATGCAGAGTCTAGCTTTGTTATGAAACACTTTGTTTAACCAAATGCTCTTGTGGCTGTCACATTTCCCACAGGGATATGCAGTCAGTGTGCCTATTTTGCCTGATGGAAGATCACGATATAAAGTCTTGTATTCACTGTGTGTTTTTATAATAAAAACTTTAGCTAGGAAAGCAGCATGAGAGGGTGTGGGGCATAAAATAATACTTAACATTTATTCTTTTGATGTTGATTGTAATATTTCAGAAATTTCTGTTACAAAAAAAAGCCAAACATGAAAAAGATAGTTGCAGAGATTGTTCTTTTAACTAAAGGGGAAAAGCCTTGTGAATTTTGAGGGTACACTACTGTTCTGATAATGGCGTTTTTTTTTCTCCACCCATTTCAAGAAGTGGAGTTCATTCTTCTTCCCCTCTGCTCCCTGTGACCTTTTTAAAGAGATTTTGGGTGAGGAAAAAGTGTTGAGAGAGACTACTCCTCAGACAAACTGTAACTTTGGAGACTGTAGTTAGAAAGTTTTAACATATTTAATAGAAAGTCACTCTCCCAAGATAACAGACCTCGATTTCTGAAGTGAGTGTTGAACAAGTCAAACCTCCAGCATGTATCAATGATTCACGTGGTCTCTTTGCTTATGATTTATACATGGTAGTATTGGAAGTATCCTGGGTACAGGTGTCGGTTTCTAAACCAGCTGTACACACAGTTATCCAAAGACGAAATATTTGATGGGCAGGCATCAATCCACAGAATGTCCAAAGACCTTGTATCTACTGATTACAATTGTACACCATGAGAATCATTTGATGTTGTGCAAAAGGATGTAAGAGGGAACTGACCCACCTTCTTCCTTTGAATATGAGGAGCAGGATGAGCGTGAATTGTCATACTTTTACCCGTGTAGTATAATACAGATGAGGTTGATGAGGGTTCTCTCTCTCTCCCCGCTCAGGTTTCCCAATAAGATGTGTCTTGAGGCTGGTAACTTCACCAAAGATCAGTTTAAGTGGTCCTCTAGAAACTTTCATTACCCAGGAAGAGAAATGTTTACCTTCTGGTGAATGTACAGTTTAAGACTTTTGCAGTGCCATCTTTTTATTACTCCTTTCAGTACATTTGTCATGTAATTTATCTAGAGCCCAATGCTCAGCTACCAGTTCCTTAAAATAATAGCTCTTTTACAGAGTCCTAGAAAACCACAGCTATTTGTATAGAAATCCAGTGGCAGAAATTGCAACTATAGAGTTGGAATTGTACAAAGGATCATCAGTCTTCACCACAGATCAAAGATCATTACCAGAAAATAAAGAGAGCAGGTTTAGATACATTTGTGACAAGGACGTTTATAGAGAAGTGTTTTAGATACATTCAGGGAAAAAAGTTTATGCCTTAGCCACATTGGGTATGAAACCCATCAGTTGCTAGAAACAAGTGTCATGGTATCCATCATGTATACCAAAATAAATGGAGAACCCATCTAAAGATATTGCTGATAGTCACTGAAAGACAAGATAACTGAGCTTATGCAAGTGACTGATAAGTTAAGATTGTATGTGGTAAAAGTATGGATATTACAATGTAAATTCCTTCTTTAGTGCAACTGCTTCTTGTTCTGTAATCAGGAATGTGTGGTTAAGAAGGCAGCTTTTTCAGGGAGCATGAAAGCAAAACTCACTAGTGCTTACTTCTTTTTGGAACCTTCATATAAGAAAGTTCTGGAACAACTTGAGGAAAGAGAAAAGCCCATGCAGAGTTTTAAATAGATGTTCTATGTACCTGTTTAGAGGTAAGCCAGGGGCTTCCCTCACAAGAACATTTATAGCATAAGCAAATAAAACAACAGCTACTAACAAAGGAGAACAACAATATGGAGGGTAGAAGAATCCTACTACTTGGCCAGCTTATTTACAACCCTAGCATGTGCTTTTCTCTCATTGTTATGCCATTGTTTCCCCCACCCAGTTGAAATAGAAGATTCTCTGTCATTTCAAATTACTGTCTACGAGAGGTAATGCCAGAAACTAAAACAATGGGTAAAAAAGTCACACAGACAAATCAATCAGTCTTCTTCTTCCGGCTTTTTCCCGGTTAGGGGTTGCCACAGTGGATCACCTGTCCGCTCATGATTAGCAGTGGAGTTTTACGGTGTCAAGTTGCCAGCCCGGTGCCCAACCTTCCACAGAAGGCACACACACATACCTAGGGCCAATTTAGAGTGTCCAATCCACCTACAGCATGTCTTTGGGATGTGGGAGGAACTGGAGCACCCAGAGGAAACCCACGTGACCACAGGGAGGACATGCAGACTCCACACAGAAGGCACCCCAGCCAAGAATCAAACCGGAGAACCTCTTGTTGTGAGGTGGCAACGCTAACCGCTGCACCACCGCAGCCGCCCACAGACAAACCAATCAGTAAAAACTAAAAAAAAAAAAATCTAGTCACTTGTATTAGGGGCACATGGGATATATGCAAATGACCATTTAAGGAAATCAGATTTTTCAGCTATGCGGCAGTTCTAAATGCCCATGACTTTTTTCTTTTTAAGTTTGTTATGGACAAATTCATCAATTTGTTGGGGTTTGGCTTTATTGGCCTGAATTTGTTTGTAACAGGCTTAAAAAGAAAAAAAAGTCATGGGTATTCAGAACTGTTTATTCAAAGTGTTTTTTCTAGTTCTAAAGAAAGTAAAAAGCAATGGATAACCTTATCAGAACTACTGAATATGACTGGGTGTCATAGTGCTGCAGCAGGTAGTGTTGCTGCCTCACAGCACTCAGCTCTTCAGCTTGTTTCACAATTTTATTTATTTATTTATTGATATTTGTTTACCGGGAAAGTCCACTGGGTGGAACAGAGCCCATTTTCAGTGGAGGCACGGGAAGAAAAGCTCCAATGCACATTACAACAGAGTAATTACAAAACAAAATATCAACAATGTGGTTACAATATTTATAGGAGTTCCTTCAATAAACAAAGTGGCAGTGAGGTGATTTAAAGGACAAAAGTGAGCAAATTCAAACAATGCCAAAAATATGCAAGTAGAAACAATATTAAAAATAGCCGGAAAATCCAGTTAGATCAAGCAAGGTATAACAATTTAGTATCTGAAACTGAGTAGAGAGGGAAAATAGGAAAGCAGTGACAGTAGAGTAGACTGAAGCTACGTGAGGCTGCGGTTAGTAGTTGGTATGGTTAAATGAAGTATAAAGAAGTTGGTACTGGTTGAGTAGGATATCAGGGGCAATTTGAGTGGGGGGGAGTATGAATATAGATGATTAGCAGAGTTAAGAAAAGCAGTATGGGGTTTGAGTATAGGGAAAGGAGAGGTGATAGCATTAGACAATGGGGAGCAGTTGCATATCCAGTTAGAGAGAAGGTGCTTGTGTAGGGCAGTTTTTAATTTAATGGGGTGCTGTTCATAGCAGATGGAGAAGGGGAGATTGTTCCACAGTCTGGCAATAGTCCAAGAGTATAAGAGTTTACCTGCTGGAAGATTAGGTTTGTGAACTTGTAGTAGGTTTTGATTTTCTGATCGTAATGACCTAGTGGGGGTGTAGGGGGAGACTAAGGAGCTGAGTGCAGGACAATCTTGGGGTTTGAAAATTAGTCTGTGCAAGGTAGATAGTTGAAGCTGCATTCGATAATGTGGGAGTTCGAGCCATTGGAGATTTCTTAGGACAATACAGTGATGGGTTGAGTAATGACAGATAGAGGCAAATTTGGCGATCTTGTTGTAGCAAGATTCTAATTTTAGTTGGAGGGAGGACTGAAGATTAGTTAGTAATGGAGCGCTATAGGTTAGAGAAGGAAGTAAATAGGAAAGGTCTAATGTTTGTTTTTTAAATGGAGAGAGGAAAGTATTATGCCTGTATAGAAATCCAAGTTTTTTGTAGGTTTTAGAGATATTAGATTGGATATGTAAATCAAATTTTAGATGGTCGTCCGTTATGATGCCTAAGAGTTTGGTACTGTCAACGATTTCAATTTTTATTGAGTTGAGTGAGAGAATGTTAAGGTCTTATAAACTGATAGAGGTTTGGGGGGTGAAGAGCATAAGTTTGTTTTTCTTGGCATTTAAGGAAAGATGATTTTTATGGAGCCACAATTCAACAGTGGAAAAGGTTACTTGGGTCTTTAGTTGAAGGATACTAGGGTTGGGTGCATAGTATACTACAGTTGAGTCGTCTGCTTAGTGGACTAGGGAGGTGTGTAGTAAAGCTTGGTGAAGGTTGTTTATAGATATGTTAAATAAAAGTGGACTGAGGATTGAACCTTGTGGGACACCAGTAGGGTTGTGGAGGAAAGGAGAGGTGAAGTGCTGCCATTTGGCAGCATGTTGCCTAATAGAGAGATAGCATTTGAACCAGTTGAGTGACTGAGAGGACAGCCCTATGGATGAAAGTTGAGAGGGAAGTCTAGCATGGGATATTGTATCTAAGGCTTTAGATAGATCTAGAAATAGAGCGGATGCTATATAGCCAGAGTCACAGATTTTGTTAATGGTGTCTAAGAAGGATATTAGAGTAGTAGAGGTGCTGTACCGAAAGATGAAATCAATGTTGGGTTGGGGAGAGGATGTTATTGTTTAGGAGGTACTGGACTAGTTGTTTTTGTATACACTTTTCAAGAATTTTAGATATGGGGAAAGAGGAGCGATGGGATGGACGTTTGAGATATGAGAGGAAGGACGCCCTTTATGAAGGGGTAGGATGATGGCTTTTTTCCAAAGAGAGGGAACATATGATTCTTGGATCGATCTACTGATTCGAATGCTAATAGGATAGGCTACTGTATTAGCAGCAATCTTAAGGAATTTGGCAGGAATATTGTCAGCTGAGTTAGAATAGGGTTTTAGTTTTAGTAAGTTTTTTATACATGAAGTAGGAATAGGGGAGAGATTAAATTCAGCTTGGGAGGGAGGCTTGTCACAATTTTGCATGGATGAGTTTAACAATGTGGCATTGGAAGGGAGATGAGAAGAAGAGGAGGAATTGAGGTGATGATTATTGGGTAGAAGAGGAGAAGAAGAGGTGGAGTTGAGGTGATGATTAATAGGTGGAGGGATGGAAAATGAGGCTGTAAGATTAGCTATTGTGTCAGTAAAGTATGAGTTAAATTTGAGGCTATAAGGTCAGAGTGACATGTTAGGGAAGGGACAGAGGTTGGTTTTAGTGCCAGGGTTCAAGAGATTATTGATGGAAGACCATAAGAATTTAGGGTTGTTTTTCCTATTATATTGTAGGTTCCAGAAGTATTGTTGTTTGTCCTTATGAATACTTTTTTTTTGAAAGGTTACGTAGTTGTTTATACTGGATAAGGCTGGCAGGATTATTAGAAATTAACCATTGCTTCCAGGCTTTGTCCCTGTTTCTCATAATTTATTTAATAGATTTAGAAAGCCAATGGGGCATAATTGGATTTAACTCTTAACAGCTCTAGTAGGTACTAGGCTATGGAGAGTGTTAAGGAAGAAGTTATTGAAGTAAAGTAGGGCATCGTTCAGTGGTAAGGTTTTAAGACAGTTCCAGCTGAAGCTGCTAAGAATAGTATTGAATTTATGGGGACAGAAGCTTGACAAGTTTTGTGTAACTCTAAAGTTATGGGCTTTTGAGAGAGATGTGCAATTATGTACTGTGTAGGCTGGGAGATGATCACTAAAGGAATTTGCAAGGGTTCTGGCAATTGTATGCTTAGAGGGGTCTGAGACCAAGATCCAGTCAAAAATTGCACCTTTGTTAGTTTTGAAGTTATATTTGGTAGTAGAAATTATAATTTGTGTAAAGCGGAAATGATTTATGCTATTAGGGGTTTGTATAGAACAGGTAGTAGCCCAGTCAATGCTCATGTCACCTAGTATAATAGTTTCATTTTTGTATTGTATGGGATAGCCAGGAAAGAATGTCGTCTAGAACAGGTATGTTATTTTCAGGTGGAATATAGATGACTGTAATATACAGTTTTTTGGAATTGTTAATGTCAAGGAAAGAAATTAAGATCTCAGCATTATGGAAGTGTGGAATAGAATTTGGAAAGATGGCTATGTTAAAGGTATTAGGGTAAATTAAGGCGACATCACCTCCTTTTTTATATTGTCTGTCAGCCCTAATTACATTGAAATTAAGAGGTAGGAATTCAGCATCTTGGATATTTGGTTTCAGCCAGGTTTCAGTGGCAGCTAGGATATGTGTTTTATTCTAGGTTAGCCAAGCATGAAACTCAGAGGTTCTGTTACACATGCTTTGAAAGTTAATGGTAGTAAAGTGGAGGTTTTTACAGAAGGAGGGACCTGGGTTGAGTGGATGTCTCCTGAATGTATAAGGGAAGAGAAGAATAAAATGACAACATAGCCATCTTTCCAAATTCTATTCCACACTTCCATAATGCTGAGATCTTAATTTCTTTCCTTGACATTAACAATTCCAAAAACTGTATATTACAGTCATCTATATTCCACCTGAAAATAAAGTACAGTTTTGTACCTACCATAAATGTAGATGTTCGAGGATCCACATTGCTGCAGTCCTAACTATTGGGTAGTCCACTGTCCAGTCGGCCCGAATACCAAAGTATATGGCTGACGTCGGTCAGGGCGCATTAGACTGACGTCAGTACGTCAGGGTACTAATGCGCATGACCGACGTCATATCCTCAGTCTTTTTTGCCGCATGGTCCGATGCAGAAGCAGTTTTGCGAGTGCAGGTTGGCGTTCTGAAATTTTCTGAAGTCGGAGTTTCAGACCGAATCAAAGTTGGCTAAGTACCCCGTTGGGGAACATTTTGGTTTTTTCTTGCCTCAGTATTTAACCGGATGTCAGAAAAAGTGAATAACTGTATTTCTTGTGGGAAACAGATACCTCATAGGGATTACCATACCTTGTGTATACCTTGTTTAGGGCCTGAGCACGACGTTGTTGGATGCCGCTCTTGTGCTAGATTTAACAAACGCACTATTAAGAGAAGGTTAGACTGTGCCAGGTTAGTGTTTGGGAAGCGTTGTAATTATAAAATGCCGCCGGATGCTCCGACGCCCGCTGATCAAAAAGCGCAAGGACAAAACAGCGAAGCCTAGGGTTGATGAACCGCAGTCCCGGACGCCGGTTCTTTAGAAGGCTCAGTGGAGCCAGAGGTTTTGCCAGGAGTTTCTTTGGAGTCTCAGGCAGAGACTTTACTGTTACAGGATGTGCCTTCTCAGGAGGTAGGCCAGGCTGAGGGGCTTCTCAGGTAACTGTTCTTCCCTCTCTTCCCAAGGTAGTTAGAGCCTCTCCTTCTGTTTCCAAAACTTCTTTGAGAGGTAGGCCAAGTTTAGCTTCAGTGGGGCTTCTCCTAGCACTTCAGGTTCTGTGCCTAAGAAACATATGCTTAAAATGGCAGAAGATTTGATTACTATGATTAGAGGTTCTATGCCCCTCCTGATAAGAGGCCTAGGGTGGAACCTGAGTTTGAGAGTTTTGAACAGTGTTCAGAGGCTTCTGAGTCTTCTGGAAGACTTGCAGGAGTATCCTCCTTATTCTGATTCTGATGTGGATGATTCCACTCCTACAGCTTCTCCTCCTGAGGATTTCTCATTTTTCAGAGACTCTGCATTCCATGAGGGAGCACTTTAAATGGGAAGGCCAAGATTACTCTGATTCCAGGAAAAGGCTTAGGGAATTCTTGTTTTACCCCAGCATAGGCCCTTAGCTATACCTCCTGTGTTGAATGTGGTGGAAGATGTTTTGCAGAGGCTTCCCTGAACCCTGATTCTTTGCCTCCTGCTCCTGTTAAACCTGATAGGTACTATAGGGTGCCTGAAGCTCATAAGTATCTTTTAAGAGTCCTAGGGCAGACCCGAAACTGTTTCTCAGGGACCTAAAGGTGTTAAGGCCTCTGTTGTTAAAAACCCTGTTCCCACTGATAAAGAGGCAAGGGCTTTGGATAGATGGGGAAAGAAAGTGTATACTTCTTCCACTTTAGCCATGAGGGCGTTGAATTGTCAGTTTCACATGCTAAAATATCAAAATTATCTCCTTTCACAATTGAAATCTAAGATGGATGCTTTGGCGGAAGGTATTGAGTGTAAAGAGTTGCTGGATTTAGTTCATGTGTCTGAACAAGTGGGTAAGCATTCTTTGCAATGTGGTTTTGATGCTGTACAGGCCTCCTCGAGGGTGGCTGCCACTAGTTCTGTTCTTCGCAGGCATGCCTGGTTGAGGGATCAGAATTTAGCTGAGCATGTTAAGACAAGGATTTTGGATGCTCCTTTACAGTCTGATGTGTTGTTTGGTTCGCCTGTGGAAGCAGTTTTAAAGAAAATGGAGGACAAAGCTAAGTCTATGCAAACTGTTAAAGATTTTTGCAGGTGCAGCCACCAAGTTTAGTAGAAATTGGCCTACTAAGGGATGGACATATCCTGCTTATGATTCCCAGTCTAGGGGTAGGTCTAGACGTGGTAGGGGCAGAGCTCAAGGTTCTTTTAGGCCTAGAACAGGGAGTTCACCTGCTCAGACTTCTGGTGAGGGCAGGGGTCAGTCCTTTCGTAAACAGACCCAATGACCTGCCTTTTCAGCTGCCAGTAGATTCTCGTCTGGCAGCTCCTTTGGGAGGAAGACTGTCTCTTTTCAAAGAAAATTGGGATTTAATTACTCAAGACAGATGGGTGTTGGATATCATTCACCACGGTTACAGGTTTTATTTCCATACATTGCCCCTTTCAAAGGCATGCCAGACGTTCCTCCTCCACAAAGGAAAGAGGCTCACAAGCAAATTTCTCTGTTACTCCAAATAGGGGCCATTCAGCCAGTCCCTGTATCAGAAAGGGGCCTAGGATTTTATTCTCGCCTGTTCCTAGTACCAAAGAAGGGGAACACGTGGAGACCAATTTTGGATTTATCTATCCTCAACACTTATCTGGACATTCCCAAGTTCAAGATGTTGACGTTACAACAGCTTTTACCTCTGCTGGGCAAAGATCACTGGATGGTAACTTTAGATCTCAAGGAAGCTTACCTTCATGTGCCTATAAGACTAAGTTGCAGGAAGTATCTGCGTTTTCGAGCTGGAAATTCTCATTATCAGTTCTCTGCATTGCCCTTTGGCTTATCTACTGCGCCCAGAGTATTCACAAAGGTTCTGGCTCCAGTGATAGCTTACTTCAGGCTAAAAGGAATTCAAATCTATCCTTACTTGGACGACTGCCTGATTCTGGCTCAAGAAAAGGAAGACCTTCTACAGCATCTGGAATATGTTATAGCAGTGCTAAGATGCCTAGGGTATTCTGTGAACGAAATAAAGTCCAGTCTAGTACCCTCTCAAGACATGTGCTTTCTGGGTGTGAGACTGAATACAGCAGCCCAGATGGCCTTTTAACCCCGGACAAACAAAAGAGTCTATCCCTTTACTTCCATCAACTATCTCATCAGTCCGTGCTGACTGCAAGGACAGTCCTTCAAGCATTAGGGTTCATGGCATCTTGTATTCTGGTGCTTCCCAATGCCAAACTGCATATGAGGAAGCTGCAATGGTATCTCAAAAATGTATGGACACAGCACTGCCAGGATTTGGACACTGTCATTCAAATAATACCTTGCCTTCAAAAAGAATTTTTGTGGTGGGCTCAGGAATGTCACCTAAACAAGGGACTCTCTGTGACCCGGCCAGAGGCGAGTCAGATTTTAACGACAGATGCCTCGGACATTGCTTGGGGAGCTCATCTGAATGGAACGTGGATACAAGACAAGTGGCCTGCCAGACTACAGCATCTACATATCAACATGAAGGAGATGTTAGCAGTCCAGTTTGCATTAATAGCTTTCAAGGAGTTACTTCTTCCAGGGCAGGTGTTGATTCTAACAGACAACACAACTGTCATGTGGTACATCAACAAACAAGGGGGAACACATTCTTATCCTCTATGCAGGCAAGCAATGATTTTATGGGAGACTGCGCTCAGCTTGCAACTAACTCTTCAGGCAAGGTTTCTGCCGGAGCACAGAACTCCTTAGCAGATGTGTTAAGCAGACAAATCATGGATCCCCACGAGTGGAAACTGGATCTTCATGTATTTCAGAAATTGACAGTGTCATGGGGAACTCCAGACATAGATCTGTTCGCTTCTCCACTAAACCACCAGCTGCCAAAGTTTTGCACAAAGGGGTTTCATCACACAGCTTGGAAAGTGGATGCTCTGTCTTTCAGTTGGAAAAATCTTCATGTGTATGCCTTTCCACCTCTGCCTCTTCTTCCAAAGGTGCTCTTAAAGGTCAGACAAGACAAGCCAAGGATGATTTTAATAGCTCCAGATTGGCCTCGGCAACACTGGTACCCACTACTAAGGAGTCTGGTAAGGAAGCCTCCATGGCCTTTACCTTTGATTCCACATCTGTTATCTCAGAAGGACGGTCATCTGCTCAATGTCAAGCTTCATTCTCTTCATCTAACAGCCTGGCATATTCTGTGTTGAAACACAGCAGGTCTCAACTTCCTCAACAAGTTTTAAATGTGATTATGGAAGCTAGAAGACCTAGTACAAGGAAAGTGTACAGAAAAATGGAAGAGATTTTTATTTTGGAGTACAGCAAAGAATTTGGAGATTTCTGAGCCTAATTTGAGTGTGGCTCTTCAATATCTTACTGAGTTATTGGATAAAGGTTTGTCCTTCTCTTCCATTAAGATTCATGCTGCAGCAATTTCAGCTCACTATGATTGTGACCCACCTTTGTTTTCGCATCCTTTGTTCAAGCAGTTTCTTAGAGGGGCAAAGAATATAAGACCCCACGTGAGCTCCTACTCCTGCTTGGGATCTCAATTTTGTGTTGGAAAAACTTACTCTACAACCTTTTGAGCCTGCGGCTACTGCTGAATTGAAATACTTGTCATGGAAGACTGCTTTTCTGTTGGCTATTACTTCTGCAAGAAGGGTGTCTGAGTTGCAGGCCCTTATGGCAGTAGAGCCCTTTTGATTTTCCATAAGGATAGGGTATCATTACGCACTAATCCTTCCTTTATGCCTAAGGTGGTTTCTAGTGTGGCTTTAAACCAAACTATTCATTTGCCTACTTTTATGCAGACCCCCAAAATAAAGGGGAAAAGATTTTGCACACTTTAGATGTACACAGGCAATTGCGTTATTATTTGAGCAGGACTAAGGATTTTAGGCAGTCTCAGCAGTTGTTTGTTTCTTTTGCTTTGAGTTCAGGGCAAGCCTGTGTCAAAACAAACTATTTCTAGGTGGATTGGGTTTTGCATTGCATTTTGTTATTCCCATCATGGCAAGGAGATTCCAGCTGGGATTAGGCCTCATTCCACTAGGGCTACTGCCACTTCAACAGCATTTCTAAGGGGTGGCAACTAAGGATATTTTGGAGGCAGCTACTTGGAGTTCAGTGCATACTTTCTCTAAGCATTATCACCTTCCTCTCTACTCTAAGTCTAGGGCTGGTTTTGCCACAGCTATTTTGCAAGGCATGTTGTCAGCTCCTGCTTCTTTATGATTTGCCAGCCTCCCTTACCTCTGCTTTGGGATTCTACCTAATAGTTAGGACTGCAGCAATGTGGAATGAAGAACATAGTACAGTTTTGTACCTACCATAAATGTAGATGTTCGAGGATCCACATTGCTGCAGTCCAATTTACCCTCCCTCCTTCCCCTTTGTGTTTAGGGGTGGTTGTGTAGGTGAGGTTATATGCTGATAATTTTGTATATATTGTACATATTTTTGGTGCAGGTATATTGGGCCTTGTCTTTTTAGGGTCTTCTGACATCTGGGGCAAGAAAAGACTGAGGATATGACGTCGGTCATGCGCATTAGTACCCTGACGTACTGACGTCAGTCTAATGCGCCCTGACCGACGTCAGCCATATACTTTGGTATTCGGGCCGACTGGACAGCGGACTACCCAATAGTTAGGACTGCAGCAATGTGGATCCTCGAACATCTACATTTATGGTAGGTACAAAACTGTACTTTATTTTCAGGTGGAATATAGATGACTGTAATATACAGTTTTTTGGAATTGTTAATGTCAAGGAAAGAAATTAAGATCTCAGCATTATGGAAGTGTGGAATAGAATTTGGAAAGATGGCTATGTTAAAGGTATTAGGGTAAATTAAGGCGACATCACCTCCTTTTTTATATTGTCTGTCAGCCCTAATTACATTGAAATTAAGAGGTAGGAATTCAGCATCTTGGATATTTGGTTTCAGCCAGGTTTCAGTGGCAGCTAGGATATGTGTTTTATTCTAGGTTAGCCAAGCATGAAACTCAGAGGTTCTGTTACACATGCTTTGAAAGTTAATGGTAGTAAAGTGGAGGTTTTTACAGAAGGAGGGACCTGGGTTGAGTGGATGTCTCCTGAATGTATAAGGGAAGAGAAGAATAAAATGACTTTGTGAAGAGAGTTGTTCAGCAATGAAAGGAAGAGATGAGAAAGCTGTACCAGGCTGTTGTGATTGTAGAGTAAAGTATAGTTAGTAGAAAGTATAAGGGGTTTGCTGAATAGTTGAGGAGATAATGGGTAAAGGCTAGGAGAGATATGTGAGTAGGAGTGTTCCTTCAAATTTGATTGTGAGAGTGTTAGGTTAAAGGTAAAGGTTGGGGAGTATTGGCTTAGTGCTGTCAGGTTAGTGAACAGGAACAAGGCAGAAGTGAGAGAGAGTAGGAATGTCAGATATATGGTTAGGGCAGACATTGTGGGGGGTTGAACCAAGAAGTGATGTGAATGGGAGTAAGTAGGGAGGGAGATGGAGAAGATTAATAGGGACTTACTTGAAAACGGAGGTGGTAAAATTGGTTTGTGAGTGATTTGGAGGGTGAGAAAGGAAGTGGTGAGGGGAGGATGTGGGAGTGGTAAGGGTAGGAAATGAGAGTGTTGTTGAGAGGAAGTGGGAGTGGCAGGGAGAGGATAAACGTAATTGATGTGGGGTGGGTGGGAATGGGGGTAGGGTAGGGGAGCAGAATGAGCTGGGAGTGGATTGGATGGTGAATGGAGCAGGTTGCACCCAGTCCCAAATAAAGGACAGAAAAGTGCCTGAGGGAAAAAAGAAAAACTATCTCCAAAAGTGGTGATGAGGTAAGTTGGAAGAAAATGGCCAAAGATAGACTATAAAGTGGACTAGGTGGGGAAGGATAGAAACCAGAATACAGAGAGCAGCCTAGAGGAGAGTGAATGTAATTAACAATGTGCTAGTTCTGTGGAGATTGTCTCAAAACTGTGCAAGATTCACAAGTATGGGTTTGGAGAGGTATCATGGGGAAAAATGTGCAGATAGAGTAGTTTAGGGCTGGCAAGATGAAAACAGTTTGGTAGAGGAGAGTTTGGGGAACAAACCAACGGGGAAGATAAGGTAGTGCTCAGTGGGGGGGGGGCAGAAACAGATTAGCTAATGAAATTATGGAAAAAGAATGCTGTAACCGAGAGTAAGCTCAAGCAGGGTGCTCCCAAAACATAATTGGCACCTGGGCTTATGTGGATGTTTAAGTGCTATTTTACTAAAGAGACAATAATGCATACAAATGCTTTATTAAGTAGGCATTGTTATTGGGAAGAGAACGTCCCCGAAGTACACTGGAACCCTGTTCTGTTAGAGCTAGGGCAGTAGCTTCATCAGGGGTTGACTTCCAATTGAGGAGCTTTCACGTAGTGTCTGCATGCCTTCTCTGTGCCCTTATTGATTTTACTGGATGCTCTCATTTCTTTACATATCCCAAAAGCTGTGTGTGTGTGTGTATGTGTGTGTGTGTGTGTGTGTGTGTGTGTGTGTGTGTGTGTGTGTGTGTGTGTGTGTGTGTGTGTGTGTGTGTGTGTGTGTGTGTGTGTGTGTGTGTGTGTGTGTGTGCATGCGCGCGCGCATTTGCACTTGCATTCCTACTGCAATGGTTAGGCACTTTAGCAAGGATTAGTTTCTCTGCCTTGCACGTAATTAGTGATGGCATAGACTGTGGATCTCCCACAGCTATGAACTGGATTAAGCAAGTAATCAGAGAATTAAAGATTAAAACTAAACAGATTTGAAAAGCAATGACATTCATGATGATGACTGTGCAGCCTCTCTCAGTCCTTGTCTTGCAAGATGTGTACTCAGTTTTATAGCAGAAATGCAGAATGCTTGTCTGCACGTTCCCATTTACAAAGTCCCTGTGTAATTCTCCATCTTTCAGGTGAAGACTTGCAATGTGCAGCATCAAAGTTTGACTTTTAGCCTTTCTGCTGTACCCATTTTCATTTGCACATCTGACGTTATAGGAAATTATCATTTGTCCTTATATAAACTGATTGATTTAAACAGGCATGTATTTCTGCTTTCCAATAAACTCCATCATGTTTTTAGAATTTAGAAATAGTTCTCACCCTCCAGAAATCAAATTTTGCAAGCTTTACAACTTAAGATGATTCTGGAGACAAATATGGATATTAGCTGGCACAGTCTTCCTTCCCATGGACAATATTCAAATAAAGATAGACTATTGCAATCAAATAATGAATGAAAGTAATTTATCAGTGTGTTTATATTTTAAGGAAGTGGCATCCATATCTTTGTCATTTCTGATAGTTCCTTATGTAAGACTGCATGTGAGAATTATCTACTGGTGTTGGGAGAATTTGAGCAATCAAAATTTGCAGCCACTTGACTTCATTTATTGTCCTCCCTAGAGAAAAAGTTACTGTGATGGACCCAAAATATGCACAAACACACACACACACACACACACACACACACACACACACACACACACACACACACACACACACACACACACACACACACACACATTAACCAGGCACTCCTATTCTTAACTCTTCCCTAAAATAAAAAAAATGCATACATTTGTTACAGATTATGCTTGGGTAGCTAACTTTCAAGGATTAAAAGTGCTGGGACTTCTCTCAAAGATTGGGCATGGTTTATAAAAAAGTACATATTACAGCCATTTCTGCATATTTTGTGCAGAATCTAGTTTAACCAAAAATTCCTTGGTCAAACAGGTTTTTGAAGATATCTGTTATAATTTGTCCTAGCCATTATGTGGCTCCAACTAGATACAAATCTTGTAAATAAGAAATTAATATTCCGTTTCCTTGAACTTGTTAATTCAAATGTCTTCAGATTCTTACCTGGAAGACTATTTATGGGCAGTTTCATCTGCTAGAAAATTTTCTAAACTGCAAGCTTTAATGTTTAAAAAGACATATACTGTCTTCAATGAGGACGGTATATCTTCAAAGGCAAACCTCTCTTTTTTGCCTAACGTAGTTATAGTGAAGCAGTGCATGGACTGTTGTAGTATGGGTAAGATATCCTAAATTAGTTGCTTGATGCAGAATATGAAGTGCAGAAGATATGAAACAATGCAAAGGGGGATACCTGCAAGAGTTTTGTAGCTGGAGTTGGGTATGTTTGAATTTTATCCTAAAGCCATCTGCCAGTGAGGAAGCAGAGTAGCCAGTCTTTAATCTGTCTACAAGGACTGCATAGTCCACCATGTCAGATGCTTAGATAGATCACAGAGTATAGATGTATGGATCCACTTAGTAGACCCTTCCCATGTAGTTCAGAATAGAATACGTTTGGAGCTAAATGTCACGGGTTGTGCTTCTGTGCAGTACAGAGACATGTTGCTTTACAGCCAGTAAGCAATTTTTGTATTTTGGGCATCTAGTTTTCCAGACCTTCGGTAAGGTAGAAGAGAAAAGGGAAATACACCAGTAGCTGCTAATATCTTTAAAACCTACAAAAAACTTGGATTTCTATACAGGCATAACACTTTCCTCTCCCCATCAACAAAACAAGCATTAGTCCTTTCCTATTTACTTCCTTCTCTAACCTACAGCACTCCATTACTAACTAGTAGCTGCTAGCTGTACTGGCATCAGAAAAGTTATTTTCAAAACCATCAGCATTTTCCATATCAGGAGTCCCAAAATTCTTTTTAAAATTTTTTCTTTTCCCTTTTTAAAATTTAAAAAAATTTTCCCCCTTTTAAAAAATTTTTTTGGTTTTAAACAAAGAATTAGGGGCTTGATTTTTTTAAAAAAAACCCAAGAATTAAAATGCTTGGGGAAAAAGGGCTTTAAAAACTTTTTTTCAAAGGAAAAATTTTTTTTTTTTTTTTTTTTTTTTTTTTTTTTTTTTTTTTTTTTTTTTTTTTTTTTTTTCTTTTTTTTTTTTTTTTTTTTTTTTTTTTTTTTTTTTTTTTTTTTTTTTTTTTTTTTTTTTTTTTTTTTTTTTTTTTTTTTTTTTTTTTTAAAATCTGGGCCCTTTTTTTTAAAAAGGGGGATTTGGGCGGGTTTTTATTTTCCCTTTTCTGAAATTTTGTAGAATTGTTTCCCTTTTTCCAGGTTTTTTTATTGAAAATAATTTTCCCCCCCCATTTTCCCTTCCCTGATAAAAATTTGTTAAGAAATTTTTCCCACCTTGAATTTTAAAATTAAAGGTTTTCAGACTTCCCTTAAACTTTTTAAGGGGCGGGTTTTTTCTGCAAAAATTTTCAAATTAAATTTTAATTTTTTTGCTTAACTGCTTCAATGAGGGGTATATTTTCCCAAAGGAACCCCCCTTTTTTGGTAAATTAAATAAGGGCCCATCCAGGGAACTGGGGGTAATGGGTGGATATCCAAAAATTAAAGGGGCTTTCAGTTAATAAAGTAGGGGAAAAACCCCAAAGGGATCCTAAAGATTTTTCCCAGGGGGATTTTTAAAACCTCCCCATTTTTGGATGAAAAAAAGCCTTTAAAATTTGGTCTGGGTATTTCCCCCAAGTTTTAAAACCGGTTAATTTTTCCCCCTTTTCCCTTCCCCATTTTCCGTAAATTTTGGGGAAAAAGTTTTTCCCCTCCTTTTCTTTAACCCATTTGGGCTTTTTTGGGTTTTTTTGGGGGCACTGTTTTCCCCAAAGGGTTAAAACCTCTGCACTTTGTCCCGGATAAAAAAGATTTTTTCAAACCTCAAGTTTTCCTTAAGTAATTTTCACAGGGTTAAAAGTTTTCCCCTTAAGGAAAAAATATTTTCAGAAACTTTTCATTTTTACAAAAAAATAAAATTTGATTAAATTAAACCCTGTTTTTTTAGATAAATAAACATTTTTTGATCCTTTTTAAATTGAAAGGTCAGCTTTTTAAAGGAAAAAATTTTTGGTTTAAACCAAAACGTTTGTATACCATTAGGGTCCCCCTTCTTTTCTTTAAAACCCGAAATTT
This sequence comes from Protopterus annectens, assembly GCF_019279795.1. NCBI lineage: Eukaryota > Metazoa > Chordata > Ceratodontiformes > Protopteridae > Protopterus > Protopterus annectens. Next base: position 267,194,817 of record NC_056728.1, read on the forward strand.
TTCCCTTTTTTTTTTTCCCCAAAAAGGATTCGGTGCTGCTTTTTATTTTTATGGGTTTAAAGGTTGTTTTTTCCCAGGGCTTTCTTTCCTTGCAAAAAAAAATTTTACCAAAAAAATTTTCCCCCTTTTGAATTTAATTAAAATTTGGGGCCCCTTAGAAAAAAAATTTAAACCAGGGCATCTTTTAACTTCCTTTGAAAGGAATTCGGGGAAACCAAAACTGGGGTTCAAATTCCAGAATAGGATTTTTAAAACTTATTTCCAAAGGTTAAAACCTTTAAAAAACTAAAAAAAAGGGTTTTACCCCCAAACTTTAAACTGGGGTATTTCCAAAATTAAAAGGCATTTTTAAAACTAAATTTTTGAAACCAAAAACCTGAATTTTACTAACTGTAATCCCAATTTTGGAGAAAAAACCCAAAGGGTTTTAGTTAAATTTTCAAACCCCCCTTTTTTTTTTTTCCTTACCTGCTTTGAAGTTACCCCCCCAAAGGGTGGTCTTTGTTTGGCAAGTAAAATGTTTTCCCCAAAGAAAATCTAGGGGACCATAAAAAAGCCCGGGTTTTGGCTCAAAAACTTAAGAATTCACAGGGGTTTAACCCTTGGAAAAAGAATTGGAAAATTTTTTTTCCTTTTAAAAAAAAAATATGCCCCTTAAATTAACGCAACCAATAAAACACATTTCGAACCCCTCTTAAATGAAAGGTTGCAGCACAAAAAAAACACACAAACCAAACAACCACAAACCCCAAAACAAAAAATTTTTTTCAAATCAAAAAAAACCTTCAGAGAAATCCTTTGAAAATTCAAAGTTACCCCGGGGGCACTTTTCCAAAAAAAACCAAACAAAACCACACAAAAAAAACACAAAAAAAAAAAACATTCCAACAGTTTCAAAATTTCAAAAGAATTCGGGGAAATAAAAACTAGGGAAAAAACCCCCAAACTTTTAAAACCTTACTATTTCAAAAAAGGGAAAAAGAAAAACATTTTACATAATTTAAATTTTCATTTTGCCCTTAAAAGGCAGGAACAAAACAAGTCCAAGACTTTTTAAAACTAACTTTTTCCAACAAAAGGGTTTCCCAAGCTTTTGTTGGGGAAAAATTTTCCCCCCCGGGAAAAAAAAGGTTCCCGTTGGTTTCCCCTAAAAGGGAGTAAATTTTTTTTGGAGTAAAATTTTAAAACTCATGAAAAATAAAAACCAAAAAATTTTTTGGGGGAAATCAGGGCTAAATTAACCCCTTTTAAAAAATTGGTTTTTCCCAAAATTATATACGCCCCTTCCGCAAACCCCCCTTCAGTCTGAATCCCCATGGGGAAAAACCCCAAACCCAAAAACCCAACAAAACACACAAAACTTCACCCTAAAACTGCTTGTGCTAACCTTTCAACCCAGTGAAAATTAAACAAAATTCAAATTTAATTTATTTTTCCCCTTTAAGGGAAGGAAAAACCCTGAAAATTTTTAACTTTTTTTCCCAAGATGAAAATGCTTGAAAGGAATTTAAAGTAGCAGCCTTTGCTACATCTCAGGTATTTTATCACATATTTAGTGTCACCTTTAATTTAAAGTAGCAGTATTTGCTACTTGTCAGGTATTTTAATACATATTTAATCTCACCTTTTCAAGTAATTCTTCCATGTTTTTGTCCATTGTTAAATCTGTGTATCTACATATGCAAGCTTTGAAAAGGGTTTGTATCACTAATATCTAAGAAACAGTACGTTAGCAGGTTTTCGTAAAGGGGTGCCTTCTGACCTAGCCAAACATTTTATTCTTGCATATTTTGTCCTGTGTAGCAAAATTAATTAGTCTGTCTTTGTTTGTAAGAAGGCAAATGTTTAGTCAGCATCACTTTACTTTTCTACAAAATTGCCTTCCAAACCACAGACATGGCCAGGCATATTCAGTGTTCTCAAATGAAAACATTTTTATTATCATCCTTCATAAACAAAAAGTTGTCAATAACTGTCACTAACATTGTAAGGAATATGGTTAGAATTGAGATTATCCATATTTCTTTTTATGGTTGTCTGAAGCAGTGAAAATTATGCATAATTTCAGTGCTGTGTATGGAGCAGCAATCCGAAAGATGAAGTTGGTTGTGGGAGTAAAATTATGAGGCTGGAAGAACAAAGTGCATATCCCTAGCTACAGTTCTGTTTCAGGCCAGATTATTCTGCACTGTTCCTGTGCCCTAACCAATGACTTTTCTCAGAATAAATTGACAGTCTGTAATACATGTGTGAGCCACTTCCTCATTCTGTTTTTCAAAATATTCAGCTACATTCACCTGTTGTATATAAACTGAAGTCCTGTTCAAATCTTTCAAGCTGAAATCCAACTAGAAAACATTAACTGCAAACTACAACTAAGTTCTGTAGTAAATATGTCACATTCTTTGTCAAATGGTGGCTGCACTTGTTTATTTTTATTTATTAATTTGTTAACAGAATGAATGCTCTGAAACATGTTTGGACCCTTTTCAGGTACGACCTGGGGTGATGTTTTATTTATTTATTTATTTATTTTGCAACAAATGGAAAAAATGTAGCCAGACATTGGAAAATCCCTATTCACTCATGGGGCACTCTGGAGTATTTTGTGGTAGTAGAGGCAAAGTTGTAACTTTGCTAATGCCTGTGCTGATTGTCAGTGGAGGTAACAGATTCTGCTGTGGAAAAGGACTTATTTATAAAAGAAAATAAAAGTTCAAAAAACTGTACTGCAAGATGCTGGAGAAAATGGCACAGACTCATGGTTTGTGGTCAGGGATGTCACTAGATAGTCTACATAGGTCCTAATGTAGATAGACTCTGTGATGTTGTCACTTGTACAGGAATTAGTTGCAAGTTCTTAGTTTAGCAGTTTTAGAGCCTGTTAGGATCTGTAAAGTGTTCAAATAGCTTGGTGGAAGACACTGGAGGAAAGGTTTTTGATAGGTCAGATTAAGTCATATAATTGTGCTCTGCAAGTGTTCACATGTTGTTGCAGTTTTGGAAATATAACAGGACAGCAATTTGTTTTGCAAGGAGGAGAGGCTGAGAAACGCTGGACACTTGGTCACTGCAATGTATCTTGACAAATCAGGTTGAAAATAGACCATGAATGGGGCCAGTACCAGATCCATGTTGGAAGAATTGATACCCTTATTAGGAAAATCCAGATGAAAACAAGCTTTACCAAGTATAGCACCAAAATTTTGGAGAAATTCTTAATAGTGATCAGCAAATCACTGGGAAACAATTCAAAGGAAAGCCAGGGAAGAGACTGGATTAATCTTATTAGTAGGTTACTGTTGTAAGGCTGCCTTTGTCTGCGTTTTTATATATGTATACACACACATATATATATATATCTATATATATATATATATATATATATATATATATATATATATATAGTGATTGGAAAGGGGTAACTTGAGCAGAAGGGCCCATCAACGTTCTAGAGGTTCACTTTAGTAAAAGGAGTGAGAGTGATTATAATTGTTACCACCATGTATGAAACCAGCTTTGAGTAACTTTTTCGATTAGGTTCTGTGGAGAAGTTCATTGTACTCTCTTAGCAGACAGGCAGTATATGAGTCCCAGTATAATAACATGTGTTACATTTTCCCCATTTTTATTTTGAATGTAACTTCTCACCATTGGGTAGGCTGTTGGCCCTGTAATAGAACAAGTGATAGGAAGTGATTTGTCAGGAAGAGGAGGTTAATCACTCTGAAAGGTATGATGTACAGCTAAAGAAGGAGGCCCCAGACTTTTAGCAGCCAGCCTTGTTTAACTTAAAGAGGCAGCTAGTTATCTGATTAAAGTGATTGTTGGGATCTCAAATTTTAATCCTGATAGCTGCTGAAAGGCTTACCAGAATTGATGTTACTAGGACGTCTGCAGTCCTCATTTGGCTTATATGAAGAGTAAACGTGAAAAGGAATCACTTTCAGGGGACTGATGTGATGTATCCTACCTCTTGGATTTTGAACATTTGCTTTCTGGATGGCATGTGGACACTGTAATCCCATTTTTAATAAGATAGTTAAATTTAAAGTTTATTGCTGTGGCACATATTTTGGACAACATTGTCAGTTTTATTTCAGTCACACTGCAGGTTGCCTGTGTGTGGTGGGGAGATGAGTAGGTGCATGAATCCTGCAATGGACAACACCTTGTTAAGGACTGGTTCTCTGTCTTAGCCCATTGCTTGCTAAGATAGGTTCTTGCTCCCCCATGAGACCAAATCCGGTAAAGAAAGAATGAGAACATTAGTGCTTGGACAGTATTACACAACAGTAGTAGTAGTAGTTGGAAAGATGTAAACATTTTATAAAGATGATGATCAGTTTTCCTTTCCCACAGCTGACCATCAGCTGCCACCAGCTCTTTTCCTTGTTCATCGAATATACCTGACTTGTTTTATCCTCCCCAGGCTCAACCCAACCCCTGTCTGGCGTTAGTGAGGAAACTGAGGATGCTGGTGCATCATCATACTATTGCTGGGGATTGTACCCTAAACTGCCACCATCCCACAGTAGCCTTGTGAACTCCACAGTCAATGCATTTTGGAGGTGCATGTGTTTACTTAGTCAGTGTGGGCGCCTCTATCCTTGGAAAGCATTCTGCCTGTCAGTTAACATTATAGGATGTGCACGATGCTGCCAAATGAGATGAAAGGTGTATGAGAATCTATGTACAATGTGTGTGTGGGGGGGTTGTGGGTCTGGGTATGTCTGTCTGTCTCTGTGAAGTTTCTTATTTGTTTTACTGCATTGTACTTTATTCTGATAAAATGTTATTATTCTTTGTAAAACGAGTGCTATGGTATCTTTAAATTCCACCTGCCTACAACCAGCTTAACTAGACTGGACTTTAGTTTGATACATCATCTTTAGCATGATACTTCAGGATGCAGCATGCGTCTTATGCTGCGCTACATTGTCAGTACTGGAACATGAACTAAGTGAATGTGTCTGTGCACGTGTTACTGAGCTATCATGTTAATGATCTGGTACCAAGTACTACACAAATGTAATACACACACTTGCATGAATGTAGAGCTAGATGAAGCTCACAGCTGATCCGCACACACACACACACACACACACACACACACACACACACACACACACACGCATATATTACAATCAGGAGATGTACACGATTACTTTGCTTTATGGTGGTTACAAATGTAAACCTGGTGATTAAGCCTATGAATGAAGGAGAAAATTCATTCCAGATGTTGAAAGGCCAAAGATTTAATGGATTGTTTAACAATTTATGATCTGGAAAGTGGACATTTTAGGATAAGATTTCAAACATTTGGTCATGCAAAGTTATAACAGTGACTAAAAGTAGAGGTAGCAACTGAAAATACAGACTTTGCATGAAGGAGGTGAGATGATACAATCACAGTCTGTTGAAATTCAGCCCTTCTGAGGTGGAAGCATCTGAGCAGCTAGGCTCATTCTGTGGACTCAATATGTATCTAAGTAGATTACAGTAGACTTGGGAGGGGGGTAGAATTTTAAGAATGAGTGAGGTACCATATCAAAAAGTGGAAATGATAGATGCTTCTGAAATGATGTTGTCACAGTTAAATAAGAAACTCACTTTGAGGTTGAAGTTCACAGAAGCTGTAGTTACTAGACATTAAAAGGTAATTTGGGACAGGCACTACTTACTTTGTGTTACTTGAAGACAGTGTACTGAGTTTATTTTTAAAAAAAGCTGTTATGATTCATTTTATCTGCTTCTGCCTGCATCTCTCGTGTTTATGTAAGAAAAGTATATCCTCTTGGAAGGACTTTTCTATTTACTTCTTAAATTAAAACTTTTATGTGCTAGTATTAGTAACAGAAATTGCTGATATGATGAGAGCGCAAATGAAAGTAGAAATTGTTTTCAAATTATTTGATTTGTAAGGAGGCCTTCCACAGTGGGTAACTTTTGAGATTTCCTCTTTTTAAGTCACTTATTCAGCAAAATGTCTTGATGTTTCTGCACTAGGACACACACACACACACACACACACACACACACACACACACACACACACACACACACACACACACACACACACACACACACACAAGTACACACACACACACACACACACACACACACACACACACACACACACACACACACACACACACACACAATCACACAAAGGCACACATCTTTCAAACTAGGATAGCCCTTACACCACATAGTTTGACTTCCATCCACTGAACAATCAACACTGCACAAGACAAGAAACAAACAAAAAAATATCAACATGCAAAAATATAACAAAAAAATAATAATAAATTACATAGTTGCCCAGCTTACAAGGAAAATCAATTCACAGAATGAAACTCTCATCCAGTCACAAGGGAGTGAAGGATGAAAATAAACATCCTTTGTAGAACTCTTCCTCATGTTTCAACTTATTAGTTTTGTAGTTTCATTTGCAATTGTTGGAGAATTGTGAGCTACTGCAGGATTTCAGCCTCGTTTAGATTTTTATCAATGCATGTTTCCATAAGCAGTATTACTATAAAGTCTCTGCCTAGTTGGCTGCCTTAGACAGTAGTTGGATTGTAATAGTGGCAGTACTATAATTTTTGTTGTAGAATTTGTGCTTATGTGCTTCTACAGTTGTTTGCATTCCAGTTTTGCTGCTGGATTCTTATATTATGCTTATCACTTGCTTGCTTAAAGTTGCATTCCAGTGCCTTTCTGTTTGTTACATTGCTACTGCTCCCTCCCCCCTCGTTCTCATCTCTGATGCATTGTTATAACTCCTCCAATCCCCCACTGGTAAATTAAGTACTTCTCTCAATGCTGCTCCGTACTGTTTGTACACTAATTTCTGTTTTTCCCTGCCCCACTGTAAAAGCTAAAGTTTCTGAAATTTTAACCTACCAGGGGTCATTTTCCTGACCAGGAAAATCCACGGTCTCAAACACTTGTCCTGTACAGACAGGTTAAAACCCTGTCCCTCTACTCAGTCTTGTATAGACTGCTCAGAGGTGACCTGTGTCTGGCATACAAGGCCATCTCAGACCCAACTTTCATGGAGTTGCTGCATATTCATAAGTCAACTCCACTTGCTCAATCTGAACGCAAGGCCTCAACCTGGTCTGTGACATTAATAGAACTTGTTGGCAGGATAAATTTGTGTCCCAAAGACTCTCCCATCTGTGGAATAGACTCCATTTCCATGTCAAGCAGAGTACCTCTCTAACCATCTTTAAGAGGAACCTGAATGATTGGATGAGGAACAGAAAATACACCACTGGGATCCCATCTGTGTCCCTGCTGGACAGGGGAAACAGGTACTGACTGTCTTTATGGGAACATGGGTGAAATTCTTGGCTAGGCTTATATTGGCCTCCGGGCCAATAACCTAGCATCATCCTATGAACCTGTGTAGCTCAAAGTCATAGGACTAAGATAAGGTTGACTTGCTACAGGTTTTGAAGTCACAGAGCTTCACTACTGGCTTTATATGATCAGATCCCTCTCTAGATAGTCTGCTACAACCAGCCCAGAGTTGCACTCACCCAGAGTCTTTTATTCAAGACTCATAAGAAGTGTGGAAAGCCCTGAGCTGTGAGACACAAGCTTTCCATCAAATAAGGAAGAAAAAAATGGTCTGAGTGCTCCTGCCGTTGGAATCATTCTGTAGTGGATTGTCTGTTCAAGATCTTTTTTCCCTATAAGATACCTGCAAAATGTGTGTAGCCTTAGAAATCCAATTGAGGCTCAAATAACCTATGTCAGATTTAAATAAACACAGCTTGAGCTGCAGTATACCTCTGACTATGTAACTGTGCATTTCTCCAAGGCTTAGTAGTAAGTCCGCCCAAACATTATCCTAAACAAACTCTACTGTAAGCACTTACAGTCACTCCTGCCCCCTGCCCCAAGCCATTCCTTTTGAAACCATGGACCAGCACTTCTCCACAACTTCTGTAGACAGCCTGATTAAGATACATATCTTGAAACAGTGTAAGAATTGTTTAATGCTGACTTTCAAGATTTCTGCACACTGATCAACAGCTTAATTTCAACTCTCCCAGTGTAAAAACATAAACTGAGAAAAAGGAGCTGGTGAAATTGTCTTTTTGGGAAAAAGTCACTAACTGGCTAGTAAGCACACTGCCTTGATGCCAGCCAAGAAGATATTTAGAGGACCTGAAGGAAAATCAGCCAGAAAAGATGAAGATGAAACACTGCAAATAATCCAACAGCTGAACAGCAAGAAGCACTTCAAGCTTCAGCTTTGGTGCAAGAGATGGCTTCCAGCAATTTAGAGGACAAAATAAATAAATTGTACTCAGAGGTGATTAAAATAAATAAAACACTGAAGGAGTATACTGACTCAAATAACAAAAAACTAGAATAGTTAGAAGAAGCTTTAACTATCTATTCAGATGAGCTGGTAAAACTTAAAAAATCAGAGGTTGAAGTAAAGAAAAGGCTCAAAAAGAGATTTTAGACTAGAGAAAACCTGAGATTTTCTGCTGTACCAGAGAAGCAGGAAGGAACAGACTGTATTAATTTTATGAAAGTACAAATAAGCAACAGGTTTGGAGTTTCACAGCACAATTTGTTAATTAAAAGGGCCCATTGAGTATATGCTCCAAACCTGGCCATGAGAAAACAGCCAAGACCTATATTAGTAAAGATGCAATCATACCAGCAGAAAGAGTTGATCCTGACAAAAGTATTAAAAATTGGAGACAGCAGAATATTTGTGGAAAATGATCATTCACTGTATACCAGACAGAAGCAAAGCAAATTTATCCCAGCAATCAGGGAATGTTGAGAGGCAGGTGTGAGATTCAAGCTGTTGTATCCAACTGTTTTCAGAGTATTTTTTTCTTGGAGGATCAAAGTCATTTTTTGATGCAGAACAGGTTAAGGAGGAAATAAAAAAAGTTTATCCAACAGAAAATGAGCCAGCAAGAAGGAAGAGAGACTGCTTCTCATTCTTCTGACAATAAAGTTAATAAAGAGACTTTGCCATTGAAACCTATCCCACTGTTTTAAAGGAAAATGCTTGAGAGATGGAAAAAAAGCATAGTAATTGACTAGAAGAATCGGGACTGCATCAGATTTCAAGCAGAGTCTAGTGCTGGGAAATGGAGATAATCAGGAACAAGACCAGCAACACTGAAATTAGTGAATAAATATGAGACTGTAAAGAATCAATCACATTTGTGAAATATGGCTTTGCAAAAAAAAAAAAAAAGTGGCTGAGACATGACTGGACTTATGCTGACTTTGTTAAATTTATGGGTGAAAAGTAAAGCTTATACCCTACATTATGACACTGATGTTTAGAAGGACACCAAAGGGAAAAACAAGCAACCGTAACTAAAATAATTATTACTGATATTTATACAAAACATTTCATGATATAAATTGCATGCTATATTGTAAAGCAGTTTTGTAGAGTATGCAGTCACAGTTATGTTAAATGTAAGGAGATTGCTTCAGTTATTGTTGTATATGTTAAAGGCATTAAAGTCAAAAAGTACCTTTTTTAATTGTAAGAAATGTAGGTTTTACAGTATAACAACAGAAGAAAGGCTGGGCAGAAACACGTTTAAGATCATATTCTGCTGTGATCTTGGGCTGCTGTCGTGGGGGTGGGGTGTAAAGTGTACTGATTATATTATATGTAGAATTAAGATAATAGTTTCCCTTGTTTTTATAAGGGTACATGTCGTAATTAATGTCTTAGCAATAAACAGATTTTGTAAGCAAATAGACATAAAAATAAAAAATAAAACACAATGTTGAAAGCCTTGACAAATGCAGATATTCTCAGTGAGTGTCAAGAAATCTTCATTTGAAGGCAGTTAGTCATGGGGATTCTGTACATTCTGCTCTGGGTAAAATTTACAAAGATCCAATTATGCATATGCAAAGTTGTTACTTGTTTTTTCTCATTGCTTACTACATTTACATGAATATGAGCTGTCTGCAGGTGCAAACAATTAAGCTTGAGAGTTCTAAACATTCTTTGTTGAGGGAAATGCAAAATTTGAAGGTACAATGGCAAGCAGGTCAGTGATGTTTGAAATAATGGGAAGTGAATGAGAATGTTAGCTTCCCCAACAGCATTAATACTTTAATCCATTTAATAGAACAGTGCTTACTTTAGTTTTATGAAAAGGTAGCAAAAATAATGGCTAGCCACAAAATCTCTCCAACTTAGTGCTTTTGGCTCCAAATGTCAATTAAGATGGTTGACCATATCAAAGGCCTTTGATAGGTTCAAGAATATGGCAGAAATTAGATTGCCTGTGTGTTTGTTTTGGTTGATGAGGTTTGTAAAAGAAAGTAGGGTGGTGGTTGTGCTATGAGAAGGCCGAAATCCATGTTGGGTAGGAGAGAGAAGTTGGTTGTTAAGCAGGTATGGCTTAAGCTGGTGGTGTAAACATTTCTCAAGTATTTTAGCTAGTGGAGGCAAGATGGCTATGGGGCAATAGTTGGTGTGGTCGGTGGAGGTACCGCCTTTATGGAAGGGGATAATATAGGTGGTCTTCCAGATGTGTGGTACTGAGGTTTCTGAGATAGATCTGTTTAGAAGTATGGATATAGGGAATCAAGTTCATTGGCAGCCAACTGAAGGTATTCGGCATGTATCCCATCAGCTGCTAGTTTAGTAGGTTTGAGTTTGGATAGCAACCTTTTGGCATAATTGGTAGGGATGGGTTGAAATTGGAAGGATGTTTACAGGTTCTGGGTAATTAGTGGGTGTGGATGTGGGCTGTTTTTAAACAAGATTAGAAATAGTTTCTATGAAGTATTTGTTAAATGTGTCTGGTATATTTGTGATTTCACTAGTGGAGGTTGGTGGTGGGGTGGAGGGTCTGTCAGGGTGGAGTAGCTTATTTATTCCTGCCCAGAATTTCTTGGGGTTGTTGTGATGCTTGTTTTGTAGATGTAGGAAATAATTCTTTTTAGCTAGGAGAACTTTTTTTGTCTCATTCCTAGGTTTTTGGAATTGTTCCTTAGCTGCTGGGGTTTTTGTGGCTGTCCAGTGGTACCAGACTTTGTTCATTTCTGATATTCTATTTATAGTCTCTCTGGTAAGCCAGGATAATTTGATAGGTACTCACAAATTAGATGCACGTCTGGAATATCCTTTGTTATGAACCTATGCCTCAACTGTGGTGGTGGTGCTGCGTTAGCGTTGTTGCCTCACAGTAAGACGTTGTCCTGTTCGATTCTCAACTAGAGCGTCTTCTGTGTGGAGACATACGTGGATGGGCATACCTTCGTTGAAGGTTGTTCGTCAGGGCCGGCAACACGGCATGTAAAAATCTACTGCCAATCATTAGTGGACCGAAGTTCCGCTGTGGTGACCCCTAACCGGGAAAAGCCGAAAGACACAACAACATGAACCTATGCCTCAAAACACAAGTTTGCCATATCTGTATAGCATAAACACTAAAAAGAGATGAAGTTATAATCTGAATGATCTGACCAAATGCTAAGCACATGGTCTGGAAGCTGACTGAATGCCATTCCTTTCATTTGATGCTGCACTGGTCATCATCGCCAGAAGTTGCTTTATAGTTAATGATTTATCCCAATTGATGGCCCAGAGAACATTTGGAGGTATACTCCCTCACAGAATTGTTTCATAACCATATAACATTCCAGTGCGGCTGATCGAAACTTTTCATATTTCACAGTTTCATAATGCATGTTGACCAGGAAGTTGCCGAGGTTGTGAGAGGCAGCCGCCTGCCCATCCCTACTGTATCTTACATATGGCATTAGAATGTCTTAGTTGCAAGTGTATCCAGCTGTAGGCAGTCTTTGGTTTGTAATGGTACGGGGTTTCCCTTCTAACAGTGTAGAGTCACATGTGGTACACATGTCACATGCAGCCTGCACCATCTTTCTGTCCAGTATTTACCAGTAATTAGCTGTCAGTAACCTCCCTGTCAGAGAAGAGAAGAGTAGAGGGATAAAGCCCTGACTACATCACAGATGAGCTGACTTCAGATAGTGGCTTTGATGCTAGAAAAGCCAGGTGGGAAAGGGTGAAAGTAAGCAGATAGTACTGAGTCAGACATTGTAGGGTGTGTGTGGTGGTTTCATTTGAGTGAACTCTATAATGCAAGCATAAGTTTGCATGGCAGTGAAAAGGCTGGGACTGAGGACACAACCTTGGCAATCTTAAGGTGGTGACAGTAGCCCTCATTAACATGTAAATAGAACCATGCTCACACACACAGGAAAGGCATAGGATGCTTTGTGATAGCATCAATCACTGGGATGGGAATACGGCCTTAACATAATGTTCTTGCCAGCAAAGGTACAATGCACCTCAGTGGCTGCCTAGATGATGATCCCCTAGTTGAGTCTTCTCTCTTTGCTAGGGGTTTCCAGTATGGGGAAACAAACAAACAAGCTCAAGACTGATAGAGGGGTGACAATGTATGTATGTAAGAATGTATGTATCTAGGTATTGGAGCAAAAAGTACAAAGGGAAAAAAAGCTCTTTTACTTGTCGTGACAACCTTTGGAGTTAAGAAGTATATGGTGAGTCATGCTACAGTCTTACACTGATAAGAAAACTTGAGTATATAACATGAAATATTTTGCAGCCAGTGTACCAAGTTGTTACATTAATTGTACTACATGCCTAGCTATTAATGCTCATGATCTTAGAGAAAGAAATCTGGACAAAGTCAAAAAGTAATGGGGTGCAAAGGCCCAAAAATAGGGATACTTAAGTGCTGCTCTTACAAACTTAGAAAGTAGCTAGAAATACAGGTTTTGCATTAGCATGTATTTTCTGAAGGGTATGACGTGTGAAATGCAACTGTCTGTCATTATTTTCTGACTTCAAACCTCAGTGATCTGCCAGTGATTTGTCAGAAAACAACAGTTTTATGAAAAACAGGCCAAAAGTATGAGGGAAAAATCTGGACATTCTGCAAAAATCTGTGCAGTTGAGAGGTATGTGCTCAAAATTTCGAGTGTAGAATTTGTTTACCAGCCCAGATCATTAGGGTAAAAGGAAACATCTTATATCTTCCTCTCAGTTATTTGGGGCAGTTGAATACATATATTACTTACATTAGACAATCATGAGCTAAATCTGCCCATTAAATGATTTGCTCAGGCGGATTTGTGGTTATTTTTTCAATTAATTTGTAGTGCTTTGAATTGTGTGTGTGTGTGTGTGTGTGTGTGTGTGTGTGTGTGTGTGTGTGTGTGTGTGTGTGTGGTCTGGTTTGGGCAGTGTTGTGCAGTATTTTGTTTTGGAGAATGCAGGAGTTAACTAGGCACAAATGCCCATTTTCAGAGGTAGTATGTGGCAACTGCATAGTTAAATGACCTGTTCAGGGTCACGTAGTGTTGAAATGGAGACTAACAAAATGAAATTCAGGGCTTTTGGATGAAGCTTTTTAGCAGCACATATCTTTAACTGTCTATGGTAAACTGCCAGATATTATTCTGTCTTTCAAGTGCATCCACTGCAATGTTTGTATGGAATGCATTTGTAAATCTGCCATGGTATTAATAAATGTTCCATAGTACGTAAAGGCCAAAGAATTAATTTGCAGTATGCAGCAGTGTATCAGCTTTCCTATATAATTCTTTAACAAATGAGAATACAAAGTATTAATTCTAAGTCTACTTGTTTCATATTTTCAATATTTGTTATAATGTAAATGAAAAATTAGCTACATTACTGAAGATCTTATTGTATAACTTCATAAAATGACTTCCACTTTTGAAACAGAACTGTAAATATATACTGTACATGTAGCATGCAAACATATATCATTCAAAAGTAATGTAGTAACAATTGGAAGCCCCTCTGTTAGGCAAAGTGAAGAAAGCTGTAGCATGCATTTTCTAAAGATTAAATATTTTCCTGCTGTTAGGTACAGTAAGTAAAACACAAGAAAATGTAGATTTGGTAAAGCAGTCTTAATCTGGTATTATTTAATTCTGTCATTTTAAGGGTGGTCTGGCATTATTACCTGATATTATTCACAGAAGTAGCTCACTGCAGTAGTAAAGGGACTGTCCATCCAGCTTTCCAAAGCCAAATAGGCCATTTCCTTTTGCCATCCTGAATTCTTAGATCTTGTGACTTCCACATGCAGATTAACAGTGCTTAAAGCAGTGAAGACAACAATACCACTCCACAGCAGGAGGGAGGCAGACTTTGTCACCTTGGCTGTCAGACGGTGTTGGGGTCTACACTATACACTGTACTTACTTTGCTTCATTATAAATCCATCTCTACGTGCATGCATACAGAAAAGTGCAGTGTGAACACAGCTTGGACTTTTTCAGAACTAAAACCCTACTGTCCCTTGTCCCATTTGTAATTCTACAGTCATCATACAGTAATCATATGCACTTGGTATGATGACCCTGAAGGCAGCATATTTGGTTTCTCACAGTTGTATGCAATAGTACTTTATTAGACATAGATGATGAAACAAAGCAGCACCCAGCAGTATATACTTGCTTTGATGTGTATGGAGTGCTTTGAATTGTGACACTGTAAAGTGAATCACATAGTGTTCCTAAGAGTTGTTTTTTTTTGCCATGAAGAAATGTGGCCATTCACACAGAAATGTGCCAGTGTTGTTAATGTGCTGCCTTCCTCCTTATGAGTGTATCAGCATAAGTGTGTGCGTATATGTATGTATGAAAGCACGCTCGCATGAGTGCACATGTGAATGTGTGACATCCTGTAGACTGGGCAGACTGCTTTAATTTGCTGCATAGTAAACTTCAGATTTATAGCGCTGTATTTCCACCCCTTTAAGAATTCACTGACTGGGAGCAGCCCATGTGATTGGGCTTCACATGCACTAGTTCTCATCTGTACCTCAGTTTGCTTCACCCTTGCAGTATCAGATTCTTAAAAAGTAGAGTGTAGAGCTATTTCCTACATGAACAAGGCTTTGGTTCTGTATGATATCATTTTCTTTCTGTTAGTTTCTGTTTGTACAACTGACACATCTGTGCTGTTTCTTTCATGTCTTTTAAACAGTGGTACAGTTAAATGACATGAACATTATGCAAATCCCACTAGGTGCAGGCTTCAGTGGTCCTTGAAGTTTAGTGCATGGCAGAGCACCAGACAGCATTATCCACTCCTTGAAGAGCTTCATCTCTGTAGCTCTGTGTCAGGCAAACTTCTTTATAATTGTAGTTGTATGGAGGTTCCTTGGGGATTAATTTATTTTTATTTGCCTATCATGCAATAATTGTGTAGGCAGGCTACTCTAATTGGACCTTTATACCATGACCTGGAACTAATAATAGTCTTGAAATACAGGACAGTATATGTCAGATAAAATATTTGGTATAGTTCATTGAAATAGTGCAGTTGCACGGGAGTGTATTAGAGGTCTATAATAAAGTGGAAATTCAATAGTGGGCAAGTTTATACCACAGCAAAAGCATGCAATATATGCAATACATAGTACTGGTTAACTCATTCCCTCCAGTACAGCTCTTTTGAGTGTCTACTTTTTACTCCCAGTGGGTGTGGCTTGAGCCTTTAAAAAAAACAAAGTTATCACTTTACGGTTCAAACAAATATTCATATCTCTGGGACCATAAGCATTATTTGAGACTTTAAATGACAAACTGTTCAGGATAAATTAATCTTTAAATTAGTGGCATTCATTCAGTTTGATGCTTTAAACTGGATTTTATAAGCCAAAATAAAGGCAGTGAATATTAATTTTGTAATGTTGTATAAACAGGTTATAATATCTCAGTAACCATTCAAGCAAGACACCTACTACCAGCAGGATTTTCTTCATACAATTGTGAGCTTTCATATGAGGCTATGTAGTTTTGTCTGTGTTACCTGAATGTTGAGATACTCAGAGAAATCTGAAAATTATTGCAATACAAAGTGATGACATTTTGGAAATATGAGATGTCTAGGGTATGTTTGTCTGGTGAGCATGTTTTGGATGGAGATATTTTTATACTGCATTCATACAACAGTCCATGATGTAGTTGGCATTACAAAATGTTTATAGTATGATGAACAAATGCTGTTACTGTTTAGAAAATGTCAAATAATACTCAATATCTCTTTAGCTGTAGTAGACAGAGGTGAAATTATCAATACAATTGTGTTTGCCGTCATGGATGCTTTAAGATGAAATATTCTGATACCTTATATACAGCAAAGTTTTGGAATTATTAATGCAAATATAAACAAACAATATATGACACCTAGAGGCATCAGTAGAAAGTAACTGCAAAAATTCCTGGAGGAGCACTCGGTTGTAGTAAAACCTAGAAACTGAAAGTAATACATAAGCATACACATCTACATACATATGTTATTGTTATGGGGGGAATGGTTATATGCCCTGGGCATCAGATTCCCTTACTCCAGCTCTGATTATGAATTATACACCTGTATATTTTAATGGGAAGAAGCCATGATATCATGAAGATGCTGTAGCTGTGTAGCATATTGATTTATTATGTAGTTGAGTATTTAATTACTTTCATACATATATGCATGCATACATACATATATTTCAGACACTAGACTGCCATGTAGTAAAACAGTCATCTCCCATAATAAGTGCCCATGTTGTACTTAAAAATATTTAAACAAATGCTTGCTTTAATATAACTTGGTAGTCTATTCCAGGCATTAGCTGGTCTCATAAAGAAGCAATTAAGATGTCTCTCACATCTATATAATCTCCTTATCTGATGCTTTACTACATTTCAATAACCTCAAACATTCAAAGAGGTAGTTGTCTGTAAATGCCCTTTATAACTTAATAAAGTATCCTCTTAAATATCTATGTGAGACACTGTACAAATTCAGAAATTTTAACATTTCATAATAAGCTAAACTTTCACATCTTTTAAACTGACCCAGGATCATCTCACTAGCAGAGAGACCGAAAATCTGTCTGCTGCACTGGCATCAGGGTTCAATTTGTCTCCCCGATTCTGGAAAGCCAGATGACATAGACTAGTGAAAATGCTTGAGGTAGAAAGACCTGACCAATAAGTTAAAAAAGAGAGAAGGCCAATGAAGGAAATTAGAGTTTTGTAGGAAGAATGAAAGCCAAAGAAGGAAAATAGAGTTTAGCAGTGCAGAATGGAAAGTTCTGATGAGAGATGGGGATAAGGTGCTCAGTGTGTTTGGCAGGGGTCTAGATAAAGGAACATAGGAGTGGCAAAGATCTGGTTACTGTAGCAGAATAAAGGATCTTCAGGGAAGAATATGGAAATTAAAGATGACAGCAGATTGATTAGTCAGGTGAGAAAGGGTAGGATGGGACTGAAGAGAAGAGGACAGCAGGAAGGCAGGAAACCAGACGAAGCAGGAAATAGGTATGAAAGGTCAGGCAGATTGTGGGTTGACTTGAGCAGAAACAGTCAAAGGGGATAACAGACAAGAAGACAGTGAATGAATGTGGTAGGACAGGGGATAGACGTGAAAAAAGGTAGGGAAAAAGAGAGAGAATGTGAGAGAGGTTATCCGAAAAGACAAGGAGACTAATGTGGAAAAACAGAGCACACTGTAGTGATGAATGATGAAAAGAAGGAAGAACTGGAAGTAGTTGTGAAGGAACCAACCCTTAGCAAAAAAAGGAAGGAAGTCAGTAGGGAAATCACTAACCACAAAAAAGAGGGGGGTTAAACAAAATATGTTGTTCTGGCAGAGAGTGAAATACAGGGAATCATGAGGGCTTAGTTGGACAGCATGGGGTGGAAAGAGACAGGTAAATATAGCATAGAAGGAGTAGAAGTTTGTTGTGATTGATTTCATAAGTAGTGGTATCAGATAAAAATATATTGGAGAAAGAAGTTGGTAACAGAGGATGATGTGGGTAGGAAAATGGATTGAGGAGACAATTGATGTTTGAGAACAAATATGCCACAGGTTTCTTAGTCAGAGTGTACCAGATTTGGAAACCTCACTTAAACCTTATAAAATATGCAGCAGATAAATTAAAATTAAGTGGTTTAATCAGCAATATATATGTGTGTGTTTTAATGGCATATAAAGATGTGTGAACTTGTGACTGTTTTCTAAGCAATGTATATCTACAATGTGTGTATATCAAGTGTCAAGGGCATGAAAAGATGGTTGAACTTGTGATCTTTTTCTGTGAAATGTATTTAAAAGTGTATACAGTTTGTAACTTGTTTGTGCTGGAGACATACAGCAGTCATATATAGGATGTGAAATGTAAATTAGACTTGTGAACCAGGGACTATAGTTGTTCTAACCTTTGATATAAGACCTGTGATTATTTCCAGGCCAGGAGACTAAAGACCATAAAAGTACAATCAGAAGATGCCTTAAGCAGATAGCTAATCAAAACCAGGTAAACATACTCCTTAACAGGTAAATGTAAAGTCCTGCTTAACTGCATCTAGAGTTTTGTATATAGAAAAAATATGTCAGAAAAAAGAGTAAGTGAAAGACAGATGAGGTACTCTGGTGCTGTGATGTACTATCCTGTGAATTGTTTCTGCACGTTGTGTCAGTCTTTTAATATGTTCTCTAAAGCCAGACAGTTTAGGGTAGGTCTGTATTTCTTTTAGTTCAGAAATAGCTAGAAAAAAATGTCTAGCCATAGGCAAATGCTTTCCTTCCTTGCAATCTATTTGCTCAAAGGGATTCTTTTCTGTTTCCCTGTATAATTTCATATTCTGTCAATGTGTAAATGTTATGTGTATTGTTTAACTCATTATTTCTTGTTTGTTTAACTTACTCTTTCTTAAGGGGTCTATATTACATGATCAAAGTTTTACTACTTCGAATGAGTAAACATCGAACTTTACTGATCGAAGTAGTAAAACATCGAATCAGTAATAAAAACGTTTTTTAAAACAAAAAAAATAAAACAAAAGCCCCCACCCCGGATACTTAAATAAACAAACTCCGCAATCGCACTTCAGTGCAATACAGTGTGGAAACAGAAGATTTCCATTTCCTACACTGTAGCATGATCCAGGAGTTGTTATATTTAAGTAGTGGCGGTGTGGGGGGCACAGCCCCACGTGGGAGGTGCAGGAGGGCTTTTCCCCCTTGCTTTTTAAAAAATGTTTTATTACTGATTCGATGTTTTACTACTTCAATCAGTAAAGTATGATGTTTACTGATTCAAAGTAGTAAAACTTCGATCGTGTAATATAGACCCTTTCTTAAGTGTTGTATTCATTTTTGAAAAGCTTGTAGTTGGTTATCTATTCATGTATCTGTTAATTCATAAAAAGGATATTTATTCTTAAAAAGGAACAGGCTAGTATGGTACTGATACATACCATAATTTATGTTTATAATCATTTGACGTATTAGTATGAGTGAAACAGTAACTGGTATGTCCCCAACCTTGTAATGTGGGGTAGTGGCAGTTTGCTACCTTGAGCCAGGATAGAAGGCTGTAGGGTTGGCAAATGCTATCATCCTTCTCTAGAAATGAGTGTGTGTCTGTGTGTGTGTGTGTGTGTGTGTGTGTGTGTGTGTGTGTGTGTGTGTGTGTGTGTGTGTGTGTGTGTGTATTTTTGTAAGTGTTTATCCAAAGTACAGTTACTGCAGACAAGTTGTGATGGCCGTGCCCTGGCCCAGCAATCAAGGAGCCTCAATCCTCACCACTAACACCAGGGAGTGTGTCTCATAAGAGAGGGAAAGGATAAATACACACAGTAAAGTACAATTTCCCTTAAGTGCACACAAAGATCACAGTCAGTCTGGGGCTGGTTGTTCCCTTGCTCTCCAGGTCCCCAATAACACTTCCCACTGGCACAGCTATACGGTCCAGATCTCAGCCTAGCTGGCAAGCTATCCTCCAGTACCCTCTCTGTCCAACCAGTGCTTCGTGTCCCTGCCCAAGTAGCTGACACACACTTTGAGATAAGTGTTTATACAACTTCACAGACACTCCTGGGAAAGGCTGACAGATTCTCCAGCTGTGCCCCTTAACCCAGACTATAATGTAGTAATCACTGCCACCACCAACTAATGTTTATCAGCTACCCAAAGGCCCTTAAAAGGGTGTCCAGTTATTACTGTGCAATATTAATATCCAATAGCAGTGTAACTTAAGCAATCTTAAGGCTTTGGAAGGGCTTATTACAGGATCACTTATAAGAATGCAGTGTACTCGAGAGCTTACTTTATCTCTACATAAACCAGCCACAGGTAAAAGGTTTTAAAATATTTAATATTTTATTTTATTTTTTATTTTACATTTGTTGACCGGGCTAGTCCAGCTGGATATATGTCCATTTTCAGTGGAGGCCCGGGGAGAAAAGCTCCAAAGGTTATAACAAGTAAGGGGAATACAGAAAAAAATACATAGAAGATACACATATCAAAACAAAACAAATAATTGCAATACGCAATTTATAATATCATACCCTAGTCTAAAATATTACATAGTCATAATTTTTTTTTTTTTATAAGTTGTATCTACAAAGATATTATGTCCATGGGGATCAGTCAGGATGTGTTATAGTGAGAAGGAAATATTGAGGTAGAGGAAAGGAGGAAGAAAGGTTAATCAGGATTGGTACAGGAGCAGAGCCAGTGTTTATTAAGATGGAGTTTCAGTTGTTTTTTAAAGAGTGGAAGAGTGGACAAAGATGAGATATTAAGTGGAAGTTTGTTCCACATTTTGCCAACTGAGTTGGAAAAAAGACAATCTCCTGCAGCATTATTGGGTTTGGTACTATTAACTAGTAGTTTATTTGAAGATCGCAGTTGTTTCCAGATTGTTGTAGGGAGTAAGGAGGTTAGGAGAGTATTGGTGTTTTGGATGGTTGATATAGAATGTTGTGAGCTATTGAGAGCTGTTGATAAGTAAGTTTGTTAGGAAGTTCAAGCCAGTTTAGTTGTTTTAAGTTCAGACAGTGGTGAGTTCTAAACTGGGATCCTGTGGCAAATCGAGAAATATTATGGTAAGATGAAGCAAGTTTCTTAAGGTTACATTTAGAGAGATTTGTGTAAATAGGGGAAGCATATAGAAGGGTAGAGAGGAGGTGAGATTGAGCTAAGGTGGTCCGGGCTTCAGGTGTAAGGAAGGATTTGATTCTGTAAATGGATCCAATCTTTTTGTTAACTACTTTTATTGTTTTATTGATGTGACAGTCAAAATTAAGATTATTGTCAATAGTAATACCTAGTAGTTTTGTAGAAGAATCAGGAGTAATATGAGTGTTGTCAGTGGAAGTAATAGAGAAGTTTAGGTAAGTAGTTTTGCGGGTAGGTGCAAACAGTAGTAATTTGGTTTTTGGGGTTGGGGGTTTTTAAAAATGGGTTTTAGAGGGGAACCCCTTTTCCCCAGGGAAATTTTTTTTTTGGGGAAATTGAATTCTTTTGGGAAAAAAGGCAGAAAAAATTTAGGGAATTTTTTGCCCCCAAATTTAGCAAGGGTTTAGGTATTTCCCCGACTAGGCATTTTTTAAAAAATTTTTAAAATTTGGTGGGCCCCCGATTCCCCTTGGGCCCCCTTAGAAAATAAGGGAAAAGGGTTAGTAACTTTTTTAAAATCCCCTTTTTGGCCGGGTTTTCAAGGGGAAGGGAAAAACAAAACCAAAAAATTTTTGGGGGAAAAGGGGTCCAGGGCCTTTGGGTTTTGATGGGGAAGAAGGAATTTAATTTAACCTTATCAAAAACTTTTGAAATTTTAAAAAAGGAAAAGATGCAAAGTTTTTTGGGTTTTTCGGTTATGTTGCCCGAAGTTTGGAAAAAAAGAATTCAGGTTTTTGGTTCTGTGGGGGAAAAATTGGGAAAAAAAATTTTCTTTGGGAAGTGGTTTTTTTATTAGAAAGGTTTTAGGGTTTTTTATGGGTCTTTTTCCAAAAATTTTGGGTAAAGGGAAAAATTTTTTGTTTTGGGAAAATAAAGTTGGAAGTCCCCCAAATTTGGCCCCTTTTTTGGAAAAGGGGTGAAGGGGAATTTTAAAAATGGGAAAAAACAAAAACCCTTCCTTTAAAGATTTTTAAAGGAATTTGAAATGGATGGCCCAAAAATGGCCCTTTAGCCCCTTTTTAGGTCTTTTCAAAAAGCCCGCGGCAAAAGGGGAGGTTTAAATTTTGGGGAAAAAGGATAAACAGGGTTGGGTATTAAAGGGGGGGAAATAAAATTTTGGAAAATGGTTAAAATTAGTTTAAAATTTCCCAAAAAATTTTAAGAGTTTGGAGGGGAAAATTTTTTAAGAAAGAATTGGGGAATCATTGGCTGTTTTTTTAAAAAAAAGGGTCCCCGGGGGCCTATTTTTAATTTTTGGCCCCCGGGTGGAAAAAAATACAAGGCCCAAAAAAAATTTTTTTCTTTTAAAAGGGGGTTTCCTGGGGAAAAAGGGGAAAGGGGGAAAGGTTTTTTTTTCCCGGGAAAAAAAGCTTTTTGGGCGTTTCCCCCGTTCCTTAAAATTTTGGTTCCAAAAATTTGTTTTGGACCCCCAATTTTTTCCCAGGAAAATTTCTGGGGAAATAATTTTTGCCTTCAGGGGTTTTTGGTTAAGCCAAAAGGGTGCTGTTTTGTTTTGGCAATGGCCCTTTGGGGGTTATCTAGGACCCCCGGAAATTAAAAATTTTAAATATTAATTTCTTTTGGGGAAAAAAATTTTCAAAAAACCCAATTACAATTTTTTAATTCAGGGAGAAAAGGGCAATTTTTAAAAATTTTCCCTTTTTACAAAAATTTTAATTGTTTGGGGTAAATTAAAAAATTAGTTTTGTAACAAAAATTTTGGAAAAAGTGGTCAAATTAAGGTTCCTCCGGAAAAGGGGCCTTTTTGAAATTTCCCAAAGGGAAAAGTATTGAAAAATCCAAACCTTTTGGGGGGCAGGTTTATTTTTTAATTCCTAGAAGGGCCATTGGGAAAAAAGTTGGGTTTAAAAACCAAAAAGGTTAAATTTTTGGGGAAGTGGGTTTATTACCTTTTTACAGGGAAACCTTTGGTTTAAAGGCCCCCCCAAAACAAAGGGGTCCTTTAAATTTTTTAAATAAAAAGGAAATGTTGAAGGGGGGTTGGAAAATTTTTTCCCGGGAAAAGGAAAAGCAAAGATGATATTTAAAAAAATTTAGTGTAAAAAATTTGAAGTTTAAGGGAAAATTCTTCCCAAAAATTGTTTTGGGAAAGTCGGGAAAACCAATTTATTTTGGGTTTTTTTAAAAAGGAAATTCTTTCCCCTCCAAAACCCTTTTGGCCCGTTTGAGTCTAAAAGATTTTTAAACCAATTTTGGGGGAAAATTTCACTGGCAAAATTAAGGTTTTACCCCCAATTTTGTTAAAATTTAAAATTTTTAAATTTTAAACAAAGGGGAGAAGTTGACCCGTTTTTTTCCCCGAATACCTTATAAAAATTTTTAAAGGGCCCCCAAAGCCGGAAAGTGGGTTGAGTGGAAAATTATTTGTTTTGTATTTTCTGTTAAAGGGTTTTTTAAAAAAAGGGCCCGGATTGATTTTAATTCCCCATCCCAAAAAGGTGGAGGATCCCCGGAATTTTGTTTTGGGGTTTAAGGAGAACCAAAATTTTTCCGGCCCCCAGGTTTTTAAATTTTAAATGGCTAATTAATTAAATTTCCTTTAAAATTAGTTCCTGTATGGTTTTTTAAGGAAGGAGGAGATAAAAAATTTTGTAAAAGGAAAAATTTTTGTTTTTAAAATTAAAGGGGGAAAAAAAGTGGAAATTTCCTTAAAATTTTTTAAGGGAATTTAAAATTAAAGAAGTTAAAGGGCGTTTTTATTTTAATTGTGGATTTGGTATTTTAGGCCCAAATTTTTATGTAAGGAGTTCCCCAGGGGGAGAAAAATTAAAAAGGGGTTGGGTGGGGTTAAGTTTTTAAAAAGGGGAATTTTTTAAAGTATGGGGGGGGGTTTTAAAATTTTTTTAAAAGCTTTTTTAAAATTATGGGGGTTTGAAAAGGCCCAAGGGTGGGTTTTATTTTTTGGGAATTGCTAGAAAATTTATTTATGAATGGAAAAGTGTGGCTTTAAAAGTTTTTAAAATTTGGCCTCTTTTCCCTGGGGGAAAAAAAGGGAAGGGTAGGGGGGCCAGTGGCCAGAAAGGACTAGGACAAAAGGGGTAAATCAAAGGAAAGAAAAATCGGGGGAATTTTTGGAGGGAGAGGGGGGGGTAAAAGGAAAAATTTTAAAATAAAAGGCCTTTATTATTTTGTATAAGAAAAATGGAAAATATAGGGAAAAGATTAAAGGGTAAAAAGGGAGGTGTTAAGGGAAACCTAAAAGGAAGGAACTTTAAAAAGTTTTCATTTTTTTTTTTCAAAAAGAAATTGGTTTATGAGGTTTGGGATACGGTTAAATTAAACCCCCAAACCTAGTTTTGGAAACCCCAAGAAACTGAATGTAAAAAAAAGCAATACAAAGGGTACACTTTTAAAGAGAGGAGGGAAGGGTTACCTTTCCCCCCCAGAATTTTTTTGGCTATTTACTTTTTTGGTTAAAAAGGGTGAAAAGAAAGCTGGGGGGTATATCTTGGTACCAAAAAAATTGCCCCTTTTGGGGATAACGGGAACAAAAAAACTGTCAATGGGTCTATTTTTTCCCAGAACCGCACATAAAAAACCAAATGTGAAAAACTTTTTTCAGGGACGGGGGGGTTTCCTTTTTTCAAAAGGTTCCCTTTAATTCCCGGAAAGGGGTTTTTAGGTAAAGTTACTTGGATTTAAAATTGTTCCCCCCGCAAGCTGGAATTTAGGAAAATAAGGGGTAAAGGTTTATCCCCCGGTGGGAAAAAAATGGGGCAGGTTTCCCCGGGAAACCCCCCCAAATTTTCCAAAAAATTCTCGGGTTTTTTCCTTTAGGGTAGTTCCCCAAAAATTTAACCCCTTCCTTGAAGGGGAGCCAGTCATTTTTGGGGAAAAAAAGGTCCCCGTTTTCTGGATCCTCTTGCAAACCCCCTTCAAAACTTTTTAAAATCCCCGAAAAGGGAAAAAGGTTTATTTTTTAACCCCAAAAAAATTTGGCCCCCCGCCCCCCACTTCCAAGGAGAAAAACACTTCTTTCTTAACCTTGAAAGGGTTAAGTTTTAACGTTTTCTGACCCAAAAAAGGCCTTACCGGCCCGCCCCACAAGTTCTCCTAGGTGAATTCCGCAAACCCCAACCGTTTTTTTGTTGGGTTTTAGGTTTTTCCGGGAAAACCCCAATCCTTACCCCGTCCCGAGGGTTTTGGCCGTAATTTCCCAAAACCCCTTTTGGGGATCGCCCCCCCCACCCCCGTTAAAAGAATCCCCCCCCATTCCCCTTTAAATCCAAAAAGGGGAAAAAATTGTGGATTTAAATTTCGTTAAACCCCAAAAAACAATGGGGAAAAAATTTGGGCCCAATGGGAAATTTTACGCCCAAATTGGTTTTCCCGGGAAATTTATTTTGAAACCTTAAAAAGACCATTAGTTGGGGAAAGGGAAAGGGGCCATTCTTAAAAAACAACGCCGAGGTTACATTAAAACCCTTGGGGTTAAATTTTTTGGAAAAGGGTGAAAAATTTAACAAAAATTTGATTTTCCTAAAAAAAAAAACCCCCAAAGTAAAGTAAGGGAAACCATCCACAAAACTTTTTTTGTGGAAGGGGACTTAAAACAAAATTTAAAGCTAAACCCCGAAAAGGTTAGCCCGGAAAGGAAAAAAAAGTTATTGGGGGCCCCGTTGCCATTTGGCCTTAAAAAGGTCCGATACCCCTTTTAATTTTAAAATTCCCAACCCAAAAAGTTTTTATAAACGCCTTTTCAAAAAACCCCCATTTTACCTGCCAGAATTTCCCGACCGGAGTTAGTCAATAAATGGCATTTTAAACCTTTTTTCCCCCCGGGGCCCCCCTTTGTAATTTCCCCTTAAAATTCCCCCCCAAACATTGTTAAGCATCCCCATTGCAAGAGGGGGAGCGATGAACCCCTTGTTTAAAAAATTAGCTTTAAAGGAAACTCATTTGCATGGAATGCGTTGGGAAAAACATTACCCCCCTTTAACCGGGGAAAAACCCCAATCCCCCAAAACGTGGTTAAATTAAGACCCAAACCCCCAGAAGCAACCCCCCACCTTGGTCAAGAGCCCTTTGGGTTGGGACCAAGCAGGCCCAAAGGTTTTAAAAGCCCGGGGAAAAAATAATGGCATTCTTAAAACCCACGGGTTTTTTATAAGGGGCAAGGGTGCCCAGGGGGGAGGGGAAGGGATTTTAAAACCCTGATGGAGTGGATCCCGGAAAAAAAAATGTTTTTTATTCAGAAAAGGGAAAAATTTAGAAAGGGGTTTTCCGGAAAATTTTGGGCCCCTTTTGAAAATTACACAATAAAGGGAAAGTAGGGGTTAAATGGGACCCTGTTGAAGGGGGAAAAACAGGAGGATTTTGGCCCCCATTTTGGGGGGAACCGGGAACCCCAAGGCCCCCCGGGTTTAATTCAAAAACAACCCCGTTGGGGTGTACCGGTAAAGGTTTGGTAGGAAAATTAGGGGAAATCGGCTGAATTTTTTAGAAAAATGGAGAGTATGGGGTTTTGGGGAAAAGGGGGGAAGGGTATAAAAAGGCCCCTTAATAAAGAGAAGGAACTAAAGAAAGTTCCCCGGGTGGGGGTTTTTCCCTTTAAAAATTAAATTTAAAATGGGTGGGAAAAACCCCGTTGGAAAAAAAGGTAAAACGCCAAAATATTACAAAACTTTGGTTTTCTAAAAATTTTTTTAAAACAAGGGTTAGGGTTAAAAAAAAATAATTTTTCTTCAAAACAGAAAAGTCAGGCTTTTAAAAAAATTGTTTTGGGTAAAGGGGTGGAAAAGAAAGCCTTTTGGGGAAATGTACTGTTTTTTATCCAAAATAGGGGAATTTCCCACAAAAAATTTTTTAAATTCGAAATCCGTTTTCCTTTGGGGGCCATTATCCAAACCCATTTTCTTTACTTGGGGAAAAATTTTTAATTTTTTTTTTGTGTTTTTTTTAAATTAAAAAACCGGCCCCAATAACTCTTTTCCCACATTTGCCACTCAAAAGGGTTAGGATCCCCAGGGAAAAACAAAATAAAACATTGTCCTTCACAAAAGGGAAAAAAACCCCTTTTCTTAACTTTCTTCCCTAAAATTTCCTGGGTAACTCCAAAAAAACAAATTTTTAAAATTTTAATTAAAATTTAAAACCCAGGGGCCTTTTTAGGGGATGTCAAAAATTAAAATTTTCATTTCTTTGGGGGCAAAAATTTTAAAATTTTTTCTTTTTCCCTTTTTCCCGGGGCCCCCCAGAACAACCCTTTTGGTTTTTTTCTAAGGGTTTAACCAAAAATCATTTAAAAATTTTTTTTACAATTTTGGAGGAAATTTTAAAACCCTTCCAAAAGAAAATTTTTCATTAAAATTTTCCAAAAAAAGACAGGAGCCAACCCAAAACCCGACTCCCCCTTTTTGGATCCCTTTCCCTTTTTAAAGGGCCATCAAACCCATAATTTTTTTTAAAAGGAACCATTTGGGGAAAAACTTTGGCCCCCAAATTTTCCTTTTCCCCCCCGATCCAAAGGCTAAAATTCCTTTAAATTAAACGGCCTTTTATTTAAAAAATTTTGCCGTAATTTTTTATTTTTAAAATTTTTCAAAGCCGAAAATTTAAAAACAAAGAAGGCTGGCAGCCTTTTCCCCCTCCCCCAATTTTGAAAAAAGTTGATCCGGGAAAACCCTTACAGGGCCCCAAAATTCCCGGTAAAAAAAAAGGGGGGACTACCAATTTTGCCAAGGGTTTTCAAATTTCCGTTCTTTGGGGGGAAATTTTCCCCCCCCAGAAACCGTGCAAATTTTTATTTGCTCTTTCCCCAAAAACTACCTTTGGGGGAATTTTTACCTGAGGGGAAATTTTGGGGGGCCTTCTTTATTTAAAAATCCTTCCTTTTTCCCCCCGACCATTGGAATTTTCCCCCTGTTGCTTTTTTTTTTTTTCCCGAATCTTTAACCCCGATTTATTTGCAGGAAAAACCGGGAAAACTAAAATTTTTCCCCCAAAATCCCGGGATCCCTTTTTACCCCGTTTTGGCCCAAAAGGGGTTGGGGCCCCGGAAAAATCCGGGGGCCCCCAAAGGGATTTAAACCTAACAGAGGGGGAAAAAAAAATCACAGTCCTTTAGGGCCAAAAGTTTTACTGCTTTCCTAGGGGGTCCAATTTAAAACCAAAAAACAACAACCCGAAAGCCCGTTCCAAGGGAAGGGAAAGGATTTTTCCATCCCGGGAACCAAGGGGAAAAAAAACGCAGTGTAAAGGGGGTTTAAGGGAATTTTTGAGGCAAAGTTCAGTGCTTTCCTAGACAAAGCGGGTTTTAAAAAAACAAAACCAAAATGATCTGTTGGCCCAAAATTTTGGGCCCTTTACCGGGTTTTTAAAAATTTTGGGTTAAAAAACAAAAGGGGAAAAGGGGTAAGGAAAATCTTTTGGGCTTTAAAGGGTTTTTTTTTCAATAATTTTATTGAAATTGGGAAAAAACGGGTTTTAGCCCGCCCAAATAAAAGAGGGGGTTACAAAGGCCCCGGGGAAAAGGGGAAACACAAAAGGGTTTGTGAAATGGGGGGCCCCAAAAAAAATGGGGAAGGGCGGGGGTTTCCCAAGGGAAAACACTTACTTTTTTCAGCTGAAGAAACCTTTTGGCAGTTTGGGGGGGGAAAATTAAAAATTTTAAAAAAACTGGGGAAAATAAAAGAAAATGGAGTTTAAAATTTTACTAAGGGTAAGATTTTCCCCTTTCACATTTAAAGGTAAAAGGAAGCCAAATGGCCCCCAAAAAGGGAAAAAGGTCAAAAACAAAATTTATTTAAAATGGGATTGGTCCCCCAAGGAAGGCAAGGTTTTAAAGGGCCTTTCATTCCCCCAAAAAAGCCGGGGACCCTTTGGATTAAAAATTTTAAAAACCTTTGGGTAAAATTGTGCTTAAAACCCAAGAATTTTACGGGAAGAAAGGCTTGGTTAAATTTGGAAAGGGGGCATAGGGAACCCACAGAAAAATTGGGGAAATGTTTTGAGGAACCCTTTAAACTTGATGCCCCGGGCTTTCTCTTTTACAAAACCGGAACCCGAATTTTAATGGACAAAAAAGGAATTAAATATTCCAATGGCACCCTTATTCCAAGGGAAAAAAGGGTTCCTTTTTAAACAGGGGTTTTTAAAACCAAAAGGCCGGGTTGTAAAAAAAGAACCAAAATGTGCCCCCCGACATAATAATTCCCGGGGCCCGAAAAAAAGAGATGGTTACTTATAGCAAACGGTGATAATCCAAAAAGGGAAAGCCCCAACCCCGAAAAAAAATTTTAAAAACCGGGGTTAGGGTACACTAAAAATTTTAAAAGGGGGAAAAGGAAAGCTTGGTAATTACCCCCCCTTAAAGGGAGTTTCCCTTGGGGGTTTGGGTGTACCCCAAAAAGGGATTTAATTAAACCCGGCCCTTTTTTTCCCTGCTGGAATTTCCGGGGAACCAAATTTTGGGAAAATGTTTCGGGCAAATTTTGGGAAAAAATTTCTATCAACAAAGGGAATTTTGCTGTTTAAAAGCCCTAACGTTTTTTGGAAACCCCCTTTACTTCCTAAATCCTTTTTTAAAAGGAAAAAATGATTTCCCTAAAAACAAGGGCCCTTTACCCCTATCGGGGGCAAAACCTTTGGAACACCACTAAATTTAAAAATTTAAAAAGCCTTCCCGCCGGAAAAAAAAACCCATTGGAACATTTAAAGAAAAATCATAAACCCCCAGTTAAACGGCCCCGGTTTAAAAAATAATCTGGGGGGAAACTAGTTTTTGGTTTTCTTAAAATTTAAAAAAAAGGCCCGACAAAGGCTTTAAACAGTTTGGAAAAGGGCCCTTTTTTTCAGGGTTGGGGGGGGAAGGGGAATTTATTCCTTTCCCCCTTCCTTTTAAAACTCTTAAAGAGTTAAAAAAATGTAATATTTTCCGTGGTGTTTGGGGAAACAAAAATGGCCCAAGGCCCCCTGGAAAATTTTTCCCCCAATTTCCCCCTTTGAAAAAAATTTTTGCCAAAATTTAAAAATTTGGTTCTGGTTAACCCCAAAAAATTTCTGTTTAAATTAAAAGGGGAACTTAAGGGGCCCAGCAAAGAAAACCCTTTGAAAAGGGATTTGGGGCCTGAAAAGGGAAAAAAAAATTTAAAAAAATAAAAAATTAAATTTTAAAATTTTTTTGAATGTTTCCAAAAGGGTTTTTTTTTCATTTTGGGCCAGTCACATTTTCTTAAAAGGGATTTTAATTTCACCATTTAAACAGTTTTAAAAAAACAAAACCCTTTTGATGGGGAAAACCAAACCCCTTTTTCCCGTTTTGTTTTAAAAATTGAAGAAAGCTTTAATTAAACATTTTTTCCCGGAAAAAGGCCCCGCTTTTGAATCTTCATGAAAGTTCAGATTCGGTAACAGTTGGGGTTTAAAATTTTTCCAATTTTTTTCCCTTTTGCCAAAGGGTTTCCCTAGGTAAAAAAAACCCTTTTATTTTCCAAACCCCGGGCAAAGGGGAAAATTCTTTTGGGAATTGGAAACCTATTGGGGGGTAAAATAAGGCCCGAAAAAGCCCCGGTTTTTACCCATTCTGGGGAAAAGGGGAAAGGCCCACTCAAAAGACCTTTTAAAAAAGGGGAAGGGAAATTTTTGTTTTGCAAAACCTGGGGAAATTTTCCCGTAAATTAGGCCCCCTTCCCCCAGGGGAAGCCTCAAAAGTTCCCGGGGGTTAAACCAAGGTATTTTTTGGGAAATTTCCAAAAAAAAGGGGGTTTTCACATTCCCAAGCAATCCCTTAAAGTTATTAAAAAAGAAAAAAAAGGTTTACTGAAGTTCTGCCCACTGGCCCCCAACCCCCTTTTGGGCCCCAATCCCAAAACTTTGGGGTTCAAACCCGTTTATTGTCTGCCTGTCCGAGAGGTAATGATCTGATGTTGTTAATCTTCTTTCCTTTCATCACTGATGGGTTCGGTTCCAAGCTCTCATTACTGAGTCAGCCTATTCCCAAGCTCGCACCAGCCAAAAAAACTCTCGAGCTAAGTCTCTACACAGAATGCCCTTCTCCCTGTTACCTCAGATCTCGTCTGCCGCTTAGCCGTAAAGCCGTGTTTCAGCTGAGCTCTCAGCTAAGTGAAATTTTTTTTGATATTTGTGTAAAAATTTTTGGATATCTTTATACTTTACCAAACCTTTAGTATTGATAGTGTCTTTTTTTCAGTCTAACCTTATTCTTTCCACTCTACCCGTTGTTACCATTGGTAAACTTCAAGTACCATTGTTGGTACGGCCTTTTCCCTTGTCCTTGTGGTATTTCTTAATACCATAGGTGATATTGTTTCTCCTGTTTAACCTGTTAGCTTTTATCTTTATTGAGGTGTTTCCATTTCTTCTCTTCATACAGTGTATTCTTATATTGGTGATTTTCTTGTGATTTTTTGAATGGAGTTGACTTTATTATTGTTGGATTATACAGTTGGTTGTGGTGTCCTTTTCTACCAAGATATCGGATAAAAAGGGTACTTCAGGCTTTAAGCATTGTACTTCTTGTAAGGGCAAGTTACCTAACAGTGATTCACATGATGACTACATGTATACTGTTTGGGAGTGGCCCACCTTTCGGTGCAGCTGCCATGTGATATTTGTCAGAGCTTCAGCCAACGCTGTCTTAATGTGTGCAAACATAAACTCATTCTGAAGGGTTTACTCAAGTCTCCCTTCTCAGAGGCCATTTCTGTGATGGAGGTCTCAACCCCTCCTTCTAAGGACAAAAAGAGATCCCTTTCTGTTCCTTCTTCACCATCGGGTGATCAGAACAAACCTGGGAAATCTAAGGTCCCTAAGTTATCATCGTAACATAAATCTGCCTCTTTGGTTCCACCTTCCTCGGCTCCGACCATCTCAAAACCTTCAATATTGATGCCTGTTTTGACACAGGTCCTGCCTTTGGCACCAGTCATAGATCTTACTACGCCTGTTTCAACTTCAGCACATGTAGCTACTTCGGCTGAGGACACACCTTCAACTACACCATCAGTTTCCATTTTGGAACCATCCTTTTCGACTCAGAGTGCCACTTTGGCACCAAGCATTGTACCGACCTCACTGGGTCTGACATCTTTGCTTCCGGTCTCAAAACTAGAGACTTTGATGCTGGCAGACGTTGCACCACGGACCCAATACTCCCCCTCTGTAGACCCATTTCTGGGCCAAGCATATAGCCCTTTCCTCGAACGCCCTGACTCTCTGTCTGAAGTATCCACTAGATCCACCAGGAGCCTTTTGGAACATGATGTGATGCGTCTTATGGACCAGCTGTTGGTAGCCAGGGGGGATTCCCTCACTTTCTAAAATCCATCAACCTGCAGGACTTGGGTTGCCTTATCCACGGACTCCATCTTACACTTCTCCTTTGACCATCTCAGTTCCGAAGCCTTCTGCTCCGACATCCTTCTTGGAACGCATCACCTCTGCACCTATGATGCATCTCACTCTGGCTCTGAGTTTGTCCCGTTGGTCTTTGGTTCCCACCAAACCGGTCCTTCCTCAATTTGGGGATTGGGGAACGGGCGCGTCAGCCTGGGGTATGGTGCCCACTTTTCCCTTGGTTTCTTCCTCGGCGCCGATGGCTGCATCTGCACTGATCCTGCTTGAGGCTCTCTCCATGGGGGCTGGTCCATCAGAGTGGAGTGTGACCCCAGTCCCGAGGTTGCCTTTCTCAGTTCTGGGCTCCCATCCCTCTTCGGATGGGCCTGCCTTTCACGCGATGGAGAGGGCTCTTGCTTCTGGCAGCACTCCTTTGATGTCGGAACCTCAGTTTTCACCCCCTGAGCTACAGCTGTCACAGACCACCCCCCAGGACATCAGGCAGAAAAGTCGCAGGACACCCCTGTTCAGGGTACCCACTCTTCTGAGTCCTCCTCAGAGAAGCCCACTGAGGAGCCCCCTCGAAAAGAGACATGCAAGAGGAAGCACATGGACTCGCCTGAGGAGTCCTTAATGGAAGACACATATTACGATGATAGTGAAGTCTCCACTTGGTCACCGCCTGATGATGTCTCCTTCTGAAACATCCTGGAGATTTTAAAGCAGGGAGGTGACTGGAAGCCATCCAACCCTTCATCTGAGGAGTCCATGTTCCTGCAGGCTTTTCGTGCCCGGCCTTCTACCTCTTGGGTGACCCCACCTGCCGACGAGCTTGTCCAGCTCATCGTGCAGTGCACAGTGTTCAGTACTCAGTCCTGTCTGGTATCACTCCATTGATTCCATTGAGGCAATCCCCTGGAGACCAGACAAAATTTTTTTCCCCTCCGTAGAGAATCTGCATTGGTCCAAAGGGTTACCAGTTGATGCTATGGTGGTGGCGGTGGCTATAAAAAAGGACTTGGCTGAGAAAAGTCCCACTGTCCACCCACCCAACAGGGAGTCCCGGGCGGTGGACAGACTTTGGAAGTGTGTTTTTGCATCAGGGACCTTTTCTATATGATCCCTGAATTATTTGGCACATTTTCCAAAGCTCCAGAGGGACTTGATCTCTGAACTCTTTGAGACGTTCATAGGACAGTTGTCTGATAAGGTCAGGGACAAAGTGGCCTCACAGCTAGCAACCCTGGAATCAATATCCAACTTGTCCATGAGGTTGGTCACAAATGCGACCGAAGGGGTGGCTAGAGCAGCGGGATCGGGCATTGTTATGAGGCGTCATGCCTGGATGCGCATCTGTGACCTCGCTGATCCTTTCACATCTTCCTTTCTGAATGCTCCCATTGAATCTTCATCCCTTTTCAGCTCCAAAGTGAAGGACATGCTAGCCAGGTGTGAGCAAGACATAAAAACCCTGTCTGCCATAGGCCTACAGATTTCCAACCGTCAATGTACCTTCTACAGGAATCAGAGGAGTGGGAAAATGTGGCATAAGAAATCTCAGGGTCCTTTCCATGATGCACGTAGTGATGATACTCCCAGAGGCAGAGGAGGTAACATTTCTGGAAGATGCCCCTATAGAGGCAGAGGGGGTCCTCGCAACCAAGGCTCCAGGGACTCCTTCTCTGGAGAGGCTTATCAGCGCTTCTGAGAAGCAGCCCGATTGCTTACCTCTGGAAGCAGTTGGGGGTCATTTCTCTCTGCACCAAGCTGCCTGGCAATCTATCACCACCGATCATTGGGTGCAGAATACTATCACCAGAGGTTACACCATTCCTCTTTCTTGTCAGCCAACATTTCCAAGAAAACTTCCCAACATTCCACCCACTCAAAGGGAAGAAGCAGGTTCAGAGATTATAAAGCTGTCTCAAAAAAGAGACATCCAACCAGTCCTACCAGCCCAGCACAGATCCGGGTTTTACTCGAGATTCTTTTTGGTGCCAAAAAAGACAGGGGACTGGAGACCCATTTTGGATCACAGCACCTTAAACAAATCTGTCACCCACACCAAATTCTGGATGGTTACGGTTCAGTCCATCCTTCCCTTTCTAAAAGAAGGCGATTGGATGTGCTGTATAAATCTCTGGGATGTTTATTACCACATCAAGATGGACAAATGCTCTAGGAGTCTGCTTCGCATCTGGCTAGGAGCCAATCATTACCAATACTGTGCCCTGCCGTTCTGTCTCTCTACAGCCCCCAGAGTGTTCACAAAATGCATGGCAGTGGTAACAGCTCACTTGAAACTAAAAGGATTCTGGGTGTTTCTATATCTAGATGACTGGCTCCTTACTGCTCCCACCAAGTATCTTCTGGTAACTGCACTACAACATACTCTCTCTCTCTGGCAGAATTGTTGGGAATAACGATACATTGGGAGAAATCAAATCTTATCCCTACATAACAAATACAGTTCATTGGAGCAGTGTTCAATACTCAGTCCTGTCTGGTATCACTCCATCTTCACAGACTTCATCGATTGAGGCTTCCTATCCGAGTAATTCTTTCTCAGGCATCAGCCTCTGCAAGGGAAGTTCTTCAAGCCCTAGGTTCTATGGCTGCATCAATTCCAATAGTGCCTCTAGCAAAGCTACATATGTGAATTCGGCAATGGCTCCTTCTGTGTCAATGGTTCCCAAATTGTCATCCCCTGAATTACAAGATTCGAATAACTAACTCCTGCAAGCAGGACCTGCTTTGGTGGATGAAGCCAGACGTAGATCTTTGGAGCCACCCATTTCAACCCTCCCAGCTCACAGCCTTTGTGACCACAGATGCTTCCCAGATTAGGTGGGGGGGGACATTTCCAGGGAAAGACTGGCCAAGGCACATGGTCCACCTCAGAGGCTCACCTGCATATCAATGTTCTAGAACTGAGAACTGTGCTGTTAGCGTTGCAGACATTCCATTTGGCTCTCCCCTCCAGGACAATTGCAATTCAATCAGACAATGTGTCAGTGGTCTGGTACATCAACAAGGAAGGAGGAACCAAGTCCTTCCCCCTGTGTCAAGAAGCCATGAGAATTTGGCAGTGGATGATAGCTTCCGACCTCTTTCTGATAGCACCGCATATCCTGGGGATCTCCAACATGATTGCAGACAAACTGAGTAGATTGCATCCTCATGCCCCACAAATGGTCCCTCAACCCCGAGGTAGCATCTGTAATCTTTAGCCACTGGGGCTAGCCTTGCTGTGATCTTTTCACTTCCCCCGTCAAACACCAAGTGCTGCAGCTACTTTGCCCTACTTCCCTCGGAGAGGGAGTCACCGAGGGATGCTCTGATTCACAATTGGCTCACGGGACTTCTCTACGCTTATCCTCCTATTCCTCTGATCCCACAATTTCTAAAGAAAGTTCTTCAGTTGAGATGCAAGGTGGTCCTCATAGCCTCATTCTGGCCTCGACAAGTTTGATTCCCCTTTCTTCAGCCTCACCTAGTATACCCGCCATAGATTCTGGACCCTCTACTAGATCTGATCACTCACCCCTAGGGGTTGAGTCACCCAAACCTGTCCACTCTCAAGCTGATAGCTTGGTTTCTCCACTTCCGCTAGTCGCCAGGTAAGCTAATCTCTCCTCACCTGTTCGAGACATCATTCTGGCCTCTCACAAACCATCCACCAGAAGACTATATCAGGATAAATGGAAAAGGTTCTTCATTTGGCCAAAGGATAACATGCTAGACCCGTATTCGGCTCCAGTTACTACAGTGCTTCAATACTTGGCTAAATTTTATGACAACGGAGCCTCTGCCTCTACATAACAAATAATACTACAGTACCAGTGCATCTAGCAGCAATTTCCACAGTGGTATAGATGGCACCCCTCTTATCTCTTTATGCCTCTGCAAGGCTTTCCTCAAAGGGACCTCTCATCTCAGGCCTCCTCTCAGACAGCCCGTGGAACCATGGAACCTCACATTAGTCCTCCAGCCATTGACTCAAAAGCCCTTTGAGCCTGCTGCTAAGTGTGACCTAAAGTTTTTGTCTTGGAAATCTTTGTTCATGGTAGCCATTACCTCTGCCAGAAGAGTTTCGGACCTGCATGCATTGTGTATCAAGAGGCCCTACCTGGTCTTACATAAAGACAGAGTGTCACTTCAGACGAACCCATCCTTTCTTCCAAAAGTTGTTTTTGAATTCTCTGTTAAACAGTCCATTGATCTAACTGTGTTTTTTCTGAATTTTGCCAAGAGAGGAGAGTATTGCCTTAACACCTTAGACATACATAGACAATTAAAATTTTACCTAGACAGGACCAAACCTGTCCGTAAATCTGAACAGTTTTTCATCTCTTTTTCGGGACCCAAAATGGGAGAAGCTGTTTCCAAAGTTACTTTATCAAGATGGCTAAGGGATTGCATACGTATCACCATTTTCACACTGAGCTAATCGAAGGAAGCACACTGAGCAAACTCGGAGCTATAATATATAACATTAAGTATCCTGTTTTTTGTTTATTTTGTTCTTTATTTCTTTGTTATTTATAGCACTTTGTGTACTGTGTATTTTTCTAGCTAGTTTCACTGTGTGTGAGGTATTAACTGGAAATTGTCCACTTTTATTAAGCATCTGTTGGGTTGTTTGTTTCTGATAACTTGTTGCAGTTAAACTCTTTTTTTCTAGAGGCTCCTTTAGCTGTTTAAAACTTTCATTTAAAGGCTCACTGCTGCTTTTCAGCTGTGAGAAACATTTCTGCAGTTTGTTTCTAAGTAGTGGGGATATTTGTAGCATTTCCATATTCAGGCTTGTATTTGGCCCTAGTGTTTGTGGAGGCTGTGTGTCCGAGCACATATTCAGGAACATCTTTGTTTAGCCAAAGCCATCAGGCATTTCAGTGAGAGAGAATTGTTTGATGTCATTGGCTGACTGAGGTCACCTGGACTACAGCTTAGACTAAGCACCTCATTGGTTCTTTTGAGATTTCTTTCTTAAAAGCTGTCGCAGATTTCAACTTTCTGTTACCTAAGAAGTTCAGTTGTGAGTGTTCTGCAATTTCACATTGAGCTAATCGAAGGAAGGACACTGAGCAAACTCGGAGCTGTAATATATAATATTAAGTGTCCTGTTCTTTTGTTTATTTTGTTTTTTATTTCTTTGTTATTTATAGCACTTTGTGTACTGTGTATTTTTCTAGCTAGTTTCACTGTGTGTGAGGTATTCACTGGAAATTGCCCACTTTTATTAAGCATCTGTTGGGTTGTTTGTTTCTGATAACTTGTTGCAGTTAAACTCTTTTTTCTAGAGGCTCCTTTAGCTGTTTAAAACTTTCATTTAAAGGCTCACTGCTGCTTTTCAGCTGTGAGAAACATTTCTGCAGTTTGTTTCCCACACTCCCTCCCTGTTGGTATAGTGTTTTTATAGTTGGGGGCTTTGCAGTTGCCCGCCCCTAGTGGAAATTTGATCTGGGACCCTCCTCCCAGTCCAGTGTTATTACCTCATTCTACCCAGTACAGGGAGAACATTTGAGAAGGCCAATCAACTTAGTTTCTGCTACTCCTTTCTCTCTTTCCACTAAAAAAAAAAAAAAAAAAAACCTTTTTCTAAGCTTGTTTCCTGACTTTCCTGTGGGTAGTCTAGCCTGGATATAGATTTGCTGTGTCCAGGACTATTTGTAGGCTTCTAGGGCCCAAGCCTTTCTGTGTTGGAGGAAAGCCTTCTAGCTTAATTTTGTTTCTTAGAACTAGCCAGTTTTTTGTTTCAGCACTTGTTCAGAACTTATTGTAAGCACTAAATAAGCTAGAAATTACTACAGCACTCATCTTTCCTCACTGTCTAGAGGAAAACAGTTTCTAGTACTTAACAAATAAGCACCTATCCAGGCATGTCTAAGGGTCAGCCCCCGCTGTTTTCTCCTGTCTACCTGATGAATCTGGGCATCTTGGGGCAATACAGTAATTGCCTCATCTACACAGACAACCCTCTCCTCCTACCACCCAACACTACAACCTGTGAGAGATGCACTTATATAGCCAAACTGTAAACAAAGCTCTCTTCACCCAAGACTGGACTAGACAGTCAAGAGGAGAAGGTAAACACTTGCACCACACCACACTCAGCACATAGTCCCTCAAAACCTACACCACCAAAACACACACATAGAAACACAAAACACACACCTACATTCGCGGAGGCTCTCAGTAAAAATCTGCCCAAGCAACAGGGACCTCCAAAGCAGAAACACAAGCAACCTCCACCCCCCAACACAACCCAAATGACACATAGCCCACAAACTCAGTGTGCCACTCAACCACAGCCCATAAGGCATAACAACGTACCCAAAACTCTAGTCATAGATGACTCTGTAGTCAGGCACACTGATGTTCCACTCACCAGGCTAAACAAGGAGAAAGTTATTGTCAGCTGCCTGTCGGGT
Organism: Protopterus annectens; assembly: GCF_019279795.1. NCBI lineage: Eukaryota > Metazoa > Chordata > Ceratodontiformes > Protopteridae > Protopterus > Protopterus annectens. The sequence goes on from NC_056728.1 coordinate 267,233,592, forward strand.
GCCAGGATCAACCACATAATGCATGCACTCAGGTCACTCCACAACAAGTACAGATGTGACTCTGTCATTGTCCATGTTGGTGTGAATGACCTGAGATGTACCTCCTTGGACTGCATGAAAAGGGACATGGAGGAGCTGTCCGATCTTGTAGCCCAGGCAGGTATGAGCCTAGCCCTGAGTAGCATCCTGCCATCACCCAGAATGATACCACAGTACAAGGACAAAATGATTGACTTCAACAATTGGCTAAGCTTCTGGTGTCATTCTAATTGGATCCAGTATCTGTCTGCCTGGGATGCCATGATCGACAAGCCACAATGCTTTGCCAGAGATGGCCTGCACCTGTCGCCCCTGGGATTCCGGATACTGGCTAAGGCTCTAGCCACCCCTATAGTGCCTTTTTTAGGCAAAGTTCAAATGACAAATTCACCACCCTAACAGGTACAGACAAGAAGAATCTGAGGGTATTGCTACTCAATGCTAGAAGTCTAAACCTCAAAATGCACTCTCTCGAGGCACTCCATAAAATGGAGAACATCGACATCTGTGCAGTGACAAAGACCTGGGTCAAGGCTCCAGAGAGTACCCCTGCATTACCAGGCTGTAATTCATACCACACCTTTCGGCCACCTAACCTGGACCGAAACACTAAAGGCAGAAGCGTGTCCATATTCATTAAGGATATCCACACCTCTAGGCTAGTTGCTCAGCATAATGCATCCGAGATTATCCAAGTGCAACTAACGCTGGACAAGACCGCAATCCAAATTGTAGCTTGCTGCAGATCCCCCACCATGCCCCAGGATTCCCACTCCTCATTTCTTAATACACTGGAAAATATTAGGGTACAACCTAACACCCTAATATTGGGTGATTTCAACTACCCTACCATTAACTGGGAAAACTACTCATGTACCAACTCTTGTGCTCAATGTTTTCTGGAATTCATAAATTCCAATGCCATGGATCAACTTATCAACACCCCCACCAGGGGCAGCAATATCCTAGACCTGGTTATTACCAACATGGGCAACCGGTGCTCCACACCAGAGATCAATTCCTCGTTGGTCAGATCCGACCATAAGCTAATCACCCTAGACATCCACATCCCTCACCACCCCCCATTAGGGAAACCACAGTAAAACATTTCTCCAAAGTCAACTTCACGCTTCTTAAGACAGAAGTGGCAAACTTCACGACACCCATGCTGATGGACAATAGAGGTATGACTGCTGAATCCTACACAAATGCACTTTGTAAGCACTTACATGAGTGCATGGATCGTGCAATCCCTAACAGAACCAAGATGCTATCCTCCAAAAAAAGGAAGCCAATCTGGTGGTCCCCTGCCATAAACAAATTCTACAACAGAAGAAAGAAACTGTTGCAAAAGAGAGTAAAATTCCATGATTGGAGAAACTCCCTGGTCAGTTTCAGTAAGAAGCTGAGATCCCTCATAAAATTCTCCAAAGCTAGTTATGAAAACAAAATCGCCACTGACTCTAAAGACAACCACAAAGCATTCTATAGCTATGTCACGAATCTCAATGGCAACACTCAGATCTGCTCTGAGTTACAGCACAATGGCACTAAATATACAGAACCAATGGATATTGTCAACATCCTGGCAGATAGGTTCAGTGCTAACTTTACCCCTCTGTCATCCCCTAAAGGGCCCGTCTCTATACCAGAAGAATGCAAAGTTCCTGTAATCACGGCTGCACAGGTAAAAAACACACTATCCAAAGCCAAGAACACAGCATCCATGGGACCTGACGACATCCCAGGCTGTGTACTATATGAACTACAGAACGAACTGGCACCCCACCTAAGTACCATGTTCAATCATAGCCTCACCTCAGGCTATGTGCCCATTGAATGGCGCACAGCGACAGTTATCCCACTCCACAAAGGGCAAGCCACCACAGACCCCGGAAACTACTGCCCCATTAGCCTAACAAGCCTAGTCTGCAAGGCTATGGAGCGTATCATCATTGAACTTATAAACAATGACATTGGTAATCTCCAAACTCAGGACCCCACCCAGTTTGGGTTTGTAAAAGGCAGATCATGTCTCCTAAACCTGATAGACTTCTTTGAAGCAGTCACCAAAGCCGTAGATCAGGGTAAGGTGGTTCACACAGCCTATCTAGATCTCGCCAAGGCTTTTGACACCATCCCCCACTCTGGAATTATAGCTAAACTCACTAAACTAGGTATAAATCCCTATGTCACAAGATGGGTTTCCAACTGGCTCACTGACAGAACCCACACTGTGAAAGTAGCAGACTCCAAATCCAGCTTCAGACCAGTGACAAGTGGTGTACCACAGGGTTCAGTCCTGGGTCCTCTACTGTTTTATATCTACTTCTCTGAAGTACAGGCCAACACAGAAGGTCTTTGGCTAACGAAGTTCGCAGATGACTGCAAACTAGGAGCCATAATCAAAACACCAAAAGATGTGGACATCCTACAAAAGGGCCTTGCTTAGACAGATGCCTGGTGTCAAAGCCATGGCCTCAAGCTCAATGTCAAAAAGTGCATTGTCATTCCTTTTGGTAAAAAGTCAGTACCCATGAACTACCACATAGGTGGTAGTCTGCTTAACACCGAAAGTGTGATAACAGACCTTGGGACACAGGTGGACAGTAGTCTCTCCTTTGATAATCACATCGCCACAGTAGTCAGGAAATCCTTCTATGTGGCACACCTCATCACAAAAGGTTTCTCATCCAGGAAAAAAGAGGTCATTGTTCCCCTCTACTCGTCACTTATTAGACCCATTATAGAGTACAATGCCCCTTTTGGTATGTACCTCACAAGACATCTACAACAACTGGAAAGGCCACAGAAATACCTCACAAAGAGGATTACCGGCCTCAAAGAGATGCCGTATGCAGACCGTCTGAAAAAACTGCAGCTTTACTCCGTTGCATATCGCCTACTCAGAGGCAATCTCTGCCTAACACACAAAGCTATGTCAAACCCAGAGCTGTTAGACATGCTCCACTTAAAGAAATCCCAATCCCTGTGAGCTACACGCTCTAGGGTCCTAAACCTCATCACCACAATAAACAGAACATGCTGGAGGGATAGATTCCTGTCCCAGAGACTTCCTATACTCTGGAACAAACTACCTATCTGTATCAAACAAAGCTCCTCATTAGCACTGTTCAAGAAAAATCTTGATGATTGGATGGGAGATAGGAAATTCACCCCGGGGATCACTGCTGTGGCTCTGCTCGACAGTGGCACAGGAAAATAATTTTCTTGGGTGGCGAAAGCCAGGGTACCTTTGGCTAGGCTTATATAGGCCCTAGGGCCAATAGCCTAGTACCTACCTATGAACCTATGAACCTATTCCCTCCGTAATGAATCCATTACAAAAGTTAAAGCCCACTCCACTAGATCAAGCAACTTTTATAACATTCCATTCCAGGGCATCCATGGATGACATCTATGCAGCAGCTACTTAGGCTAAGCCTCTAACTTTATCCGTCATTACAAATTGGACCTGGTCTCCAGGGGGGAGAGCTGCCTTTGGCTCAATGGTACTCAGGAATGTTTTTCCATAAGGGCCACCCATGGACCTCCAGGTAGCCCGGGATTCTGTCCCATCAATGATGAATGGAAAGAAGATAAACAACATCAGATAAAGAAGTTATGTCTTACCATAACATTCCATCTGTGTTGTTCATCTTTTTTCATTCATCACTTCTCACCCTCCTTCCTCCTCCAAAGGCTCCAAAGGGGGATGCTTTGGGTCTAAGTGGTGCACTAGGGTACTTGTATAGAAGTGGTCTCTGCTTTACTTCCTTTCTTGGCAAACTCAATCTGAGGTAACAGGGAGAAGGGCATTCTGGGTAGAGAGCTCGAGAGTTTTTTTGGCTGGCGCGAGCTTGGTAATAGGCCGACTCATTTCCGAGGGCTGGGAACCAAACCCATCACTGATGAATGAAAGAAGATGAACAACACAGATGGAACGTTATGGTAAGATATAACTTCTTTTTTAGTTGGACTTTCAGATAGGAAGTTAAGGGGTCTTCATTTGACTGACCGATGGTCAGAGCAGGCTATTAGAGAAAGAGTCAATACTTTTTTTTATCTAGTCAACACATTTTGTAGATCATATAATGTAAATGTTCATCATCACATTAAAACATCCCTAGGTAGATTTTTATCCCAAGATTTGTACATGTTGTCCATATCAATGTTTATTAGTAATTCCTGAAATTGTGACTCGTTTTTTATTTCTCAGCAGCTTTCTCCTTAACTGCTGTTGGCTACAATAGTTTAAATGTCTTCTTAATTTTGTATAACTTCTAAAACAAAAAACATGTTTTTATTGTTTCCTTCCAGTGTGCTATAGCCAAAACCTGTACAAATCATTATTATTACTAAACTTCAGAACCATTGCCAAAAAATCAGGGTCATCAGCTGAGAAGATAGAAAGCAGAACAATCTCATATCACCGAGTACAAGTAATAACATCTGTAGAAATGAAATAATTGCAAGTCTTGTATCATATGCCAACTGTGCAAATTAATTTAAGATTAGTAATCTCTTTTACTTTTGACCTTGGATGTGAATATTCCAGTGCAGTCTCAAAGTTAGAATCAGTGCAGCTGAAAACTAGCAGATCATTTATTCATATTACTCAATTGTAGCTGTTGCATGTCTTATTATACGTAGCACATAGTTTTTAACCAGCTGTGCTCAAAGGCACTTTTACTATAAGTTTCTTGTTTCCTCCTTTGACAGAAGGTTAAAAATTATGATCATTATGATTGGAAGGCCTACAAAAGATGAAAAAGCCCCCCCCCCATAAAAAAAAAAACATTTTCCTCTCTATAATTACCTTTTGTTATCAACATTCCCTTCATGTAAGGTTCAGATCAAAAGGGGAAAAGACATGTATATTTTTTTATCTCTGAATGATGCATCTTTTCAGAAACATGGCTGGTGGGGGCACACTTTTTCAGGGGAAGTCTTGCTTAGTGCTCCATCTAAAGGCAGTAAGTTGTAGCGCTGAGTGGTGCAGAGATAGGACTGTGGATGACCACGTTTTTTTATGCATGTGAATGGTCTTTATCATTTACCATGATTTTATCCATGTTATGAATGGCTCCTTTAATGTAAATAGCCTGTGCTACCATCCAGGGTACAGAACTTGAAACTTACACTTTTCAATGGTGATTAGGTAACCTAACCCACTGATAAAAAGCTTTGTTTTCTCAGACATGACTGTTCTTTCCCTAACTTTTGACAATGCTTCTGCTTCATTAGGTCAGCAGCAGAAATGTGAGCAGACTGAGATGCCATCAATCCTTAGTGGAAGACATGACCCCCGATATAATGATACCATGGCATTAATTATCTCTGGCAGGTAGTGACATCCCTTTTCCAAATAAGTAGTCAGGGACAGTGACTGACCTTTCTCTTTGAATGGTGACTTTCAGCAGATGCCAAACTCTATGGTGTAAGTGATGGATCCAAAATGTATATTCAGTCAACATCTGAAGCTGCAACATTCCAAAAGTTTTCTCAGACAAATATCAGTAGCAGTGAGAATTGCAATCATCAAAGAGGGTATATCCACGACCGATCTGGAAAGATTTTTTAAACTTCACTGAAATATTGAAGCCCGACACCTGATAACCACTGTCTGGTCTGGAGTAACAGTACAAACTTGACATTTAGTTGATCAGCTCTTAAAGGGGATTATGAAACTGTTTCGCAGAGAGTTTCTACAGAAGTGTAGAAAAAAAATTATTAAAAGACAGCTTTTGTTGTTATGGGGGGGCAACTCTCCCATACTCCCCATGTAGGTAACTTTTCCTTCTGTTCCTCCAAGGTCACTCTAGTGTGGGGGAAGACATCCCACTCAAAGAAACGGACTCCCAGTTAAATAGCTGTCAGTCTTACAACCATGTAGCCTTAAATGTTCACCTGTAAGTTTAAATGTTTGTGCTCAGCCTTTTGTGTGGTGTCTGTGTTATATTGTGAAAATCTGCTAATGTGTTTCAGCTGGAGAGTGCTATGAAAGTATTATTCAACTGTCATTTTAAGTGTTATTGGGAATAAGCAGAGGCACAGACCTTGATATGGCTCTGCACTACTGGAGCCCCGGATGCACTTTATTTTATATGCCATAGTCTTTTTGAACCCATGTTTTATGTGTTCAGTCTTATAATGTGCTTCTAAGCTTCTTCATAGTCCACAGGTTCAGTGAATTTGATTGCTTGCCAGACCATATTGTCTGCAAACATTCACCTAGGGAAGTCATTAAAATATGTCTCTCTCTCTCTCTCTCTCTGTCTCATATAATGCAATGGAGAATCATTGCTACTGGGCTCTTGATCTTGAAGCTATAAGAGAGGGAGTCTTCTGTAGCCCTGAGGCCTTTTTCGTCCAGGACAGTTTTATGTTGTGTGCCAGAACAGCCCTCCATTCATCTAGGATGACAACCTTGTTTTTGTTTTCCTTGTACAATCCAGTTATTGAAAAACTAAGCAGTCTGAGTTATTCATTGTTTCTATATAGTCTGGGTGCATGAGATAAACAGCACTTTTCTCTCCTCCATCTGTAGGACCTGTTTTTTCAGCACTAATCTTAGGTGATTGTTTTTTCTTTCCCCATATACAAGATGTTAGTCTTCATACATATGTCTGCCATGGATATTGCTGCATTTTCTCCATATCACATTCTTGAACAGCACTATCATTTCAAAGTATTTTTTCTGGATCGTCATTTACGTCACATATATAATGCAGCAAGCTCCCCAGTAATCATCATTGTGTTATAATGTCATACAGTAAGCCATTGTAGTGTCTTTGTATTATTAGTGTTGGTGTTTCTTTGTTAAAGATGTTTTTATTAAAACTGATTTATGGTTTTAGTTTCCCCAATAAAAATGAAGTCCATTAAAACAGGAACAGTTTTCTAATAAAGTGTTTGCTTGACAAAATGACAAGGCCTCCTGTCACAGTTTTATGGTGATGTTATGCTAGACCCATGGTATAAAGTATTGCACAACAGGGCTGAGCCACTTCTCTTTATTTCTGCTGGGTCCAGCTTCCATTTTCAGAGTTACCCAAAAAACATCCCATGTACGTGGCAGTTGTGACCTGCCAGTAAGAGATACCTGTGATGAAGATAAGATGGTTATGCAAGAAATTATAACAGTAGCTGTCCAAGGAGATTACATTTAATAAATTTACCATTCTGCCTTTGCATGCATTTGAATATGTTCATATTTCAAAACAGGTTAAATGTTTTTCTTTGAAGTGATGCAGTTTTAGATGGTGTCTGTGTGCCACAGTGTTTAGGCCAGAGGTAAAAACAACAAAATTTCTTAGTGCCTTCACTGTGACACAGCTGGTATTGGATATGTTAATTCTACAACAAGAAAACTGAAATGTTTGCATGGTATATGTCATAAATTCTATGTAAATTCATTTTAATTAACAGTCCTTTCTTGTTACTTGTGAATACCTTATTATCTGCTGCTCTCATGTCTTCAACAATACCAAGGCGATTACCACATCTAGAAATGCAGCCATCACTCACTGACAAATAGTTCCTGCTGGATTCTTGGTATTTGGTGTTTATTCCTGGGAGATCCTACATCTGCAGAAGATTAGTTTAAAAAAAAAATCTTAGTCTTGTGAACATCATGAATAAATAAGCCTTACTGCAGGTTATTATAGATTTGTGCAATCCGCTGATTACAAAGTGAATGTTTTGTCCCTCAGTTACTTAGCATTACCAGTATACTTTTTTTCTTGGAGATGGTCTGTTATTTGGAGACAGTGTGTGTGTGTGTGTGTGTGTGTGTGTGTGTGTGTGTGTGTGTGTGTGTGTGTGTGTGTGTGTGTGTGTGTGAGCCAGGGTTGCCCCAGAAGCCCCTGAGGGCAAACCAGGAAGTTTGTGATGGCTTCAGAGACAAGCACTCCAAGAGTGTTTATTTTTTCAAACAACTTATGCCCACAGTGTACTTGCAGAATGGGGGAATCCAGGCCAAGAGCATATTAGAACATTTCCATGCATTTTATCTGCAGAGTTATTCTCAATATCAGATTCATTGGGCAGTAATTTGACACTGTTAGGAAGACGCACACATGGAATGCTCTATTACTGCAGAGGGATGAAGCCATGACAGTGACTAAGGTGATCCATGTTCCATTAGCAGCACAAGCACTGGAAGGATTGTGCCAGGAGTATAGGAGTGAGTGAACTGCCCACTCATCATGAGACAAAGATGCAGCTCTGGCTTGCCACTTGGGTTGCACCTAGTAGAAGCACATAAGTATGAGCCTGGTGAGCACACTCTGCTTGTAATTTGCACATTCTCCTAGCAGGCATCACCATGTGAAGTTCAGGGGAGTCACTGTGCAGATCATTTTGTGGGGAAGGGTGGGCCACTCCATTGGGACCTAGGGCTGTACCATGTCTTACCACCTGGCTGTCACTATACCTGGCTGTTACCGTATAGGGAAAGAATGGCTTCCTGTACAGAAGTGAATTGGCCATAAGACTCTTGCCTAGCCCAAGGATGCCTGGCCCTCACCCCTGATGGAATGAATGGACTAACTGGGTAAAGGTAGATGAGCCATGTGACAGGTTCTGTGGAAAAAGGGGACGGAAAAGAAAATTAAATGCTTTGTGAAGGGAGATCTGTTAATGTGTTATTGTGTTATTGTCATGCTGATTTCTAAATTGTTGTACAGCTTGATGAACTTTCCTGCTTCTTATCCATTATTTCTATTGTACAGTATTCTGTGACATCACTGAAGAGTATTCCAGAGCTCTGTAGAAGGTGTGAGTCACAAAATGAAGAGAGATCAGGTATGCATCAGTTTGAATTTAATTTGTTTACTCTGATATTCTCAGTGTCTCTGGCAAATGTTAAAGGTAATGTTACATTTTTAAGTTTGTGTGATGTTGATATTTATGCTTTGAACTGCAAAAGCTGATCTAATATTAGGTGTCTACATGTTGTATACAGTATATATATATATATATATATATATATATATATATATATATATATATATATATATATATGAGGATGTTCTTCGTGTTTCACTGTTGCAGTCATTACATTTGGGTTATCTGCTTGCAGGTTAGCCCTCAGTCGGCCTGATTAACAAAGTCTTGGGTCCTGCATTGGTTGCTGTCCCTTCTTCCATGAAGTCAGGCCGTCAGGGGTATAAAACATGCAGCCGATGCCATTACATCAGTCTTTCTTGCCGTGCAGTGCCTGAAACAGAAGCAGTTCACAAGTGCCGGTCGGCTGACTCGTGAAATTTTCATTTTTGAGTTTCAGAACCGAAGTCTTCAACTAAAGCTAAGTACCCCATTGGGGAAACTTTTTCTTGCTCTTTACCTATGTCAGTAAAAGTTAATAATTGCATTACTTGTGGAAAGCAAATACCTCATAAAGATTTTCATTCATACTGTATTCCTTGCCTAGGCACTGACCATGACGTACCTTGCTGTCGGTTTTGTGCTTTATTTAATCAGCGCACTATCCATCGTCAGTATATTTTCGCCTCTAAATATTTCGGTTCTCGGTTTAATTATCCAGAAATGTCGTTGGTTAGCCATCCGACTACCGGGATTCTGAAAACATGCAAAGATAAAGACAGAGACAGGCCACCGAGGTCCAAAACTGCCGACGGCGCTTCTCCTAAGCTAGTCACCAGTTCACTGATACTCAGTGAGGCACTTTCGCAGCCCCTGATACCCGCTACTTTTGATTCACAGGCCTCTACTGAGACCCATTCGGAGTCCGGTATGCCGCGAGATTCTTCAACTATGGAACCCGCGGATGTCTCTACCTTGGACGGGTCCTGAGTCGCTGTGCAGGCACTGATTTCTGAGGGTATATTCAGGCCTACGGACTTGCATATTAAACCGACGCCTCCTTCTTCACTTAGGCCTAAATCTCGAACCATGCCTTAAAAAACGACGCCTAGGCCGCATGTTCAGTCCTCTATGCCTAAAAAACAAATGATAAGAATGGCTGAAGATCTAATATCTCTAATCCAGGGTGGCCAACTCCCCCCCACCTTTCTAAGAGGCCTAGGACTGAAGTTGTTTATGAATCTTCTGACCAGGATTCTGTTTTTTCTGTTCTTCTGATTATCTGGATTTGCCCTTATCTACTTATGAGGATTCTGATGCAGAGGGCTCCATTCCCTCTGCTTCCCCTCCAGAGGATTTTTCTTTTGGGGAAGCCTTACATACTCTAAGGGAGCATTTCCACTGGGAAAGCCAGGATTTTTCTGATTCAAAAAAGAGGCTTAGGGATTTTTTACTTCTACCTCAGCATAGGCCTTTAGCTATTCCTCCTGTACTAGACATTGTTGATGATGCTTTTTCGGAATCTAGTGTGGCCCCTGATTCCTTGCCTCCTGCTCGCAGAAAACCTGACAGATACTACAGGGTCCCTGAGTCACACAAGTTCCTTTTTAAAAATCCTATTGCGGAGCCAGAGACTATTTCACAGGGGCCCAAGGGCATTAAGGCTTCTTCTGCTAAAAATCCTACCCCTTCTGATAGAGACTCCAGGGTGCTGGATAGATGGGCAAGAAGGTTTATACTTCTGCAACCTTGGCCATTAGGGCTTTAAACTGCCAGTTTCATATGTTAAAGTATCAACAACATGTTATTAGATTGCTTAAACAGAAAATGATGTTGATTCCAGACTGTGTGGAAAATAAAGAATTACAGGATTTAATGCATTCTGCTGAACAAGTTGGAAAACATACTTTGCAATGTGGTTTTGATTCATTAGAGGCCTCTTGCAGGGCTGCTGTTACTGGGTCTGTGCTCAGAAGGCATGCTTGGCTTAAGGAGCAATCTTTGCCTGATCATGTTAAATTTATTTATTATTTATTTATTTATTTATTTACATTTGTTGACCGGGAGTGTCTGACTGGACGTAGGTCCATTTTCAGCGGAGGCCCGGGGAGAAAAGCTCCACAGTTAAAATAAACAGACAGTAGTTACATTGGATTACATAGCGATTAACAATTTAACATAGCAATTACTTACAACATATTTACAGATGAAGAACATAGTACATCAGTAGACAACTAGAATCTTTATCTGTGAAGTACATAACAGACATTAACAAATGTTACAATGAGAAGTTCCTGCTGTATAATAAGTACTAGGCTTATGAGCATCTGAGCTTGCTATAATCAAGGTAGTTAGTGGAGTGGAAAGAAAGGTATTGGTTGGATGGGATGGGTGATATTAGAGTGGGAGTTGCAAGGGCATAGCCAGCATGTTTTTAGGTGCACTTTTAGTAAAGTTTTGAAGTGAGTGCATGATGGTATGGAGGTAATTGTGGGTGGAAGGGAGTTCCATAATTTGGCTATGGTGCAAGAGAATAGTGCTTCACCAGCAGAGTTATTGGCTTTAGTGATCTGCAAGTGATTTTTGTTGCTGGATCTTATTGGTCTGGTGGAGCGATAGGGTTGGAGTAGATTCTGGAGGGATGGGACATTTAGTGGATGGTTTACTAGTTTGTGGGCGAGTGAGAGTTGATACCACTGAAGGAGGTGAGGGAGTTCAAGCCAGCCCAGTTCAGCAAGTGAGAGACAGTGGTGACTAAGGTAGGATGCCCCTGTGGCAAATTTGGTGATTTTGTTGTAGCAGGTCTCTAGCTTGTTTAGATCGCATTGCCTTAAGTTGGTATATATTGGAGAGGCATAAAGTAGGGTGGAGATAAGGTGGGAATTTGCTAATTAAATCTTTGCTGCTTTGGTGAGAAATTGCTTATTTCTGTATAATGCTCCTAGTTTTTTTGTGGACTTTTTTATGGTCATGGATATGTGAATGTCAAATTTTAGTTTATTGTCTATTTCCACTCCTAGCAATTTGGTGTGTTCAATTGGGTATATAGTGGTGTTGTAAGAAAAAAGCTAAATTGTTGGATGCTTCCTTAAATCAGGACCGCCTGTTTGCCAACAAGGCTGAGGAAGTTCTTAAAAAGATGGAAGATAAAGCTAAATCTATGCAAACTGTTAAAGATTTCTTACAAGTTCAGCCTCCTAGATTTAGTAGGCACTGAGCCTCTAAGAATTGGTCCATTCCAGCCCCTTCCAGGTCTTCTCAAGCCAAACCCAGACATAGCAAAAACCCCAGGTTTCAGTCCCAGGGGACACACAGGACTAAGCAGTGGGGGGCCTCCACTTCCAAATCTGGGAGTAATAAGACTCCCCTCTATGGTAAACTGTCTCAATGACTTCCTTTTAAAATTTCCATGCACTTATCAACTGACTGTCCCTTTGGGGGGAAAGATTGCTCTTCATGCAAAGAACTGGGAACTCATTACCCAGGACAAATGGGCTTTAAATATAGTGTCCCAGGGATACAGATTTGACTTCCACACTTTGCCAACGCCAAGCGGGTGGCTGGACCTACCCTCAAATCAGGGGGCAGGGGCCCAAAAAGAAGTACTTTCTCTCTTAAGCATGGGGGCTATTCAACTGGTACCAGAAGACGAAAAGGGACAAGGTTTCTACTTGAGACTTTTCCTGGTACCCAGAAAAAAACAATTCATGGAGTCCTATCCTGGACCTGTCTACTCTAAACACCTTTTTGGAGATTCCAAAATTCAAGATGCTGACTCTTCACCAATTACTTCCTATGCTAGGCAAAGATACCTGGTTGGCAACACTAGATTTAAAAGAAGCATACCTGCACATCCCAGTCAGGGAATCTTGCAGAAGATACCTACTCTTCAAAGCAGGCTGCATGCACTATCAGTTCTCTGCACTGCCCTTTGGCTTATCTACTGCGCCCAGGGTATTCACAAAGTGCCTAGCTCCAGTTATTGCATTTTGCAGGCAAAGGAATATTCAAATATACCCATACCTGGATGATTGTCTAATTCAGGCAGAAAGCCAGGACATACTTTTGAATCATCTGGCCTTTGTACAAAGGGTTCTAAGTTTTCTGGGGTATACCATAAATGAAAAGAAATCACATCTGGTACCCTGTCAACAAATTATATTCCTGGGAGCAAGCTTGAATATAACTTCCAAGATGGCTTACCTCACGCCAGATAAACAAATTCATTTGACAACCTACTTCAAACAAGTGGCCACAAAAACCCTGCTATCTACAAAACAAATACTTCAAGTCTTGGGGTTCATGGCCACCTGCATTCTTCTAATTCCATATGCAAGACTGCATATGAGGAAACTACAGTGGTATCTAAAAAGCCTATGGTGTCAACATTCTCAGGATCTAGAAGCAATGATTCCTATCATACCTTGCCTATGCCTAGAATTCCTTTGGTGGGCAGAGGCCTGCCACCAAAACAAGGGACTTCCTTTCACACCACCCCCTGCCGCCCAAACCCTAACAACAGGCACATCAGACTATGCATGGGGGGCTCACCTGGCAGGGAAGTGCATTCAGGGCAAATGGAACCCAAGTCAAATGCACCTGCATATCAATCAAAAGGAAATGTTAGCTGTACAGAATGCTCTGACAGGCTTCAAAGACCACATTCTTCCAGGACAACAAATGGTAAAGACGGACAACACCACTGTTATGTGGTACATAAACAAGCAGGGGGGTACACATTCTTACCCCGTCTGCAGACCAGCCATGTCATTGTGGAACACAGCCTTGAGCTACCAAGTGCACCTACAAGCTCAATTCCTGCCAGGAAAATTAAATACACTGGCAGACGGACTAAGCAGAAACCTCATGGACCCACACGAGTGGAAACTGGAACTAAGGATTTTCAAGATGTTGACAAGCAAGTGGGGGAGCCCAGATATAGACCTGTTTGCTTCTCCCCAGAACTACCAATTGAACAAATTTTGCACAAGGAATCCCCACAAACATGCCTGGAAAGTGGGTGCTCTGTCCTTCAGCTGGAAAACCTATCAGTCTATGCCTTCCCCCCTCTGCCTCTGCTCTCCAAAGTACTACTAAAAATCAAACAGGACAAACCAAGGATGATTTTGATTGCTCCAGACTGGCCACGCCAACACTGGTATCCCCTCCTGTGCAGTGTGTCATGGTTACCTCCATGGCACCTGCCTCAGACTCCTTCACTGATGTCTCAGCAGGAGAACCAGATTCTGCACCCTCAGCTTCAAACACTGAACCTTGCAGCCTGGCTAATTACATAATCTCTCCTTTACTATCCCTCAGTAAACCTGTGATGGATATCATTTTAGAGGCAAGGAGGCCTAGTACTAGAAAATCTTATGCTGAAAAATGGAAAAGATTCTGTGCCTAGAACCAATCTCAAGAGATGAGCACAGCAGCACCCAATTTACCTCAGATTTTACAGAACTGAGATGCTTCACAAGGGCTTGGCTTTTTCCTCCTTTAAAATCCATGCCTCAGCCATTTCAGCTCATTATAGCACAGAACCTCCCCTCTTCTCTCATCCACTGCTCAAGCAGTTCCTCAGAGGGGCCAAAAATTTGAGACCACCCAGGAGAGCTCCAACCCAAGCCTGGGACCTTAACTTTGTTTTGGAGAAACTCACTCTATTTCCTTTCGAGCTAGCTGCTACTGCAGACTTAAAATTTCTTTCTTGGAAAACAGCTTTCCTTTTAGCAATCACTTCAGCTAGAAGGGTATTTGAATTGCAGGCCCTTATGGCAGTGGAGCCTTTCATCATCTTTCATGCGGACAGGGTGTCCCACAGAACCAATCCATCCTTCATGCCCAAGGTGGTATCGAGTGTGGCTCTTAATCAGTCTATTCATTTGCCAACCTTCTTTCCCAATCCACAGAACAAAGGGGAATAGATACTGCATTCCTTAGATGTGCACAGACAACTTAGATTCTACTTGAACAGGTGGCATTTGCTGCAGGGCAGAGGGGAAGGCTATTTCAAAGCAAACCATTATTAAAAGGATAGGCCATTGCATTTATTTCTGCTATAAGCACCATGGAAAACCTATCTACCAGGGGATCATACCTCACTCCACCAGGGCTGCATCTACCTCTACAGCCTTTCTCAGAGGTGTCCCTACCAGGAACATCCTAGAAGCTGCTACCTGGAGGTCTGTACATACTTTCATCAAGCATTGTCATTTGCCAATTTTCTCTAAATCCAGAGCTGGCTTTGCCACTGCAGTCTTGCAGGGCCTTATAGCTGGTCCTAATGCTATCTAAATTCCTCCTCCCAACCATAGCTTTTGGAAACTACCCAAATGTAATGACTGCAACAGTGAAACACGAAGAACATAGTACGGTTGTGTGCATTTACCATAAATGTAGATGTTCGAGTATATTCACTGTTGCAGTCCTGGTTACCCTCCCTCCAGCCCCCTAACTTCTTTTGCCTATACCTCTACTTTACTTTACTATGCTTAAAAGCCTTTTTGGTGTATTTGCTTTTTTGTTGGAGGTATATCATTGTAATTTTATATTTAATTGCTTCCCTTTAGGGGGGCACCTGACATCTGGGGTAAGAAAAACTGATGTAATGCTGTCGGCTTTATACCCCTGATGACCTGACGTCATGGAAGAAGGGACAGCAACCTACCCAGGACCCAAGACTTTGTTAATCAGGCCAATTGAGGGCTAACTGCAAGCAGATAACCCAAATGTAATGACCGCAACACTGAATACACTTGAACATCTACATTTATGGTAAGTGTACACAACTGTACTTTCCCACATTCCCATAAAAAAAGGCTCTGTGCATTTTATTTTATTATTTTTTTTGGTTTCTTGTAAGTGTTTACTAATGTAAAAGTATTGGTATTGATGTACTTCACAGTTTCTGTTCCATTTTAAATGTGGATTTTAATTTGCACAAGAGATTTTTGAAACTTGAATTATTCAAAGCCTTTCATTCATGCACCTCAAGGGGCATGAACACTTGGTGATAAGAAAGACTCCTACAGAATCTAAAAGAAAAATCTGTTACTGTTTTGTGTTCTGCGCTGTGAAACGTGAGCACATACACACACAAACACAAACACGTAATTTGTCAGCCACTGTGGACATGTTTATTGATTCAGTTATACAAACACTGCTGAAAAAGTAACTACTCCTTCCTGCAAATTACCCCCTTCAAGTTTATGAAAATTAAATGAACAGAGAATGAAGGAGATGTAATGCAGCTGGTGGGTTTGGTGTGGAATGATCTTTTCTAACTCTGCAAATGAAAATAAAAGATGTGATAGTGTGTCAGGCATTTGTAGCACATTGCCAGTCTGCAAGGTTAGCTGAATAGATCAGGATATTTCTTCATTACAGAGGTTTTTTATTTAGAGAGAGAGAGTGTGTGTGTGTGTGTGTGTGTGTGTGTGTGTGTGTGTGTGTGTGTGTGTGTGTGTGTGTGTGTGTGTGTGTGTGTGTGTGTGTGAACATATAAATTACCTAACGCTATTTATGCATATCTCTTGACTAGGTTCAGTGCAGAGTGCCTGCATAGCTACAGTTATAAGAGAAGAATAACACTGCGGCATCTTTTTAGTGTTCAGTGTTCAGCTGGTCATGGCTGAGTCCCTTAACTGGGATTTGACTGAATGACAGAACATTTGAAATGCATTAAGGCTTGCAAAGTCTCAACTTATTAATCATTGGGTGAAAGCATGTTACTTATGGCTTAGGGAGTAAAAAAATATTGCAAAATATTTTCATGATTGCTTTTTTTAATGTTTAGCAAAAGTCAAAAGTGCATTGCATGTTTTTATAGACTTCACTGTTTTGTACTATTGTAAAGGTGTGCCCTTTTCATTACTTACTGCAAAAATGCCATTTTAGTTTAGCACCTGGTTTTATGCAGCAATTCAAGATGAAATTATGAAAAACGTCCAGGCAGGTGATTATTTTCACAGTCTTGAGTTTTTTTACAGAAAATATTACTAATCATGATGCACAAGTTATCATACAGAAGCCTGTTAGCCAAACAGGACATGTGAGCCTGTGCAGGTTTAAGTCACGATGGTAAATTAACTGGCTGTAAGGCAAAACAGAAATAGTGGTATTAATTATATATTCATCAACCACAGGAAGAGTGAACAGTGGAGAACCTTTTCTATTCAGAATCTACATCTTTGGCACTTGGTACTTTCCATATAGTTTCCATACCACATGAGGAATCCAGTGGTCTATGTTAATAGTTGTCAGATCTGAGGTAAACATGGAGAACCAACTTCCTTTGGGTAGTCCTACTGGGTAGTTAGGACTATGACTACTATATGAGCAAGGTTTTCCTTCCAGGAAACCTAGTTAGTGACACTGAGGGAGGTGACACTCCATTATGCTTGAGTGCATGCCTCTTCCTTTGTGGGTGCTTCTCTTCCTAGAAGAAGAGAAGAAGGATGTTAGTGGGGCATTCATAGACTCCCCCTAAGTTGGTTATTACTCATTTCATCTTTTGAAGGTCTTTGACTAAGTCCCAGGAAACATTCCAAAAAGAAACTTCTTTTGGAGGGAAGTATTCAGAATGACTGATAGCTGATGATAGCTGGTGGCATGGAGAAGGGAATTATATTCTGGGAACTTCTGGTAAACCTCAGATGTTTAAAGTATTGTCATGACACCTGGTCACCAAGACATCCAGGAAAGTAATCCGATACATGTCATAGTTTAGCGTGAAGTGTACCTCCCATTTGTTCTCGTTGAGGTAGCTAACAAATTTCTGCAAGTAATCCACATCCAATCTCCATACCATCCAGCAATCATCCAAATATCTTTTCCAGATGTCACTTTCATCCAGAAACAAATGATGTGAACTATCGTAAATTATATGCTACTCAATATAAGCCATGAATAAATTGGCATAAATCGGGGCAAAAGAAGCCCCCGTGTCTTTTATACTGGGTTTTATTGTGTCTGAGGACAGTTTTTTGAATGATGTTACAGCATTCTGTATGGATTACTTGCAGGAATTTGTTAGCTACCTCAACTAGAACAAATGGGAGGTACACTTCACGGTAAACTATAATATGTATCGGATTACTTTCCTGGATGTCTTGGTGACCAGGTGTCATGACAATACTTTAACATCTGAGGTTTACCGGAAGTTCCCAGAATATAATTCCCTTCTCCATGCCACCAGCTATCATCCGCCACATATCTACAAAAAGTCTCAATTCATGAGAGTCAAACATTTATGCTCGGACAACAATAGTTATCTGCATTTCAGGGATGACCTAATTACTAGATTCAAGAACAGAGGGTATAAGGTGGGTTACGTTACCCAGGCTAAGAACAGGGTGGACAATATTGACAGAGATAGTCTTCTTCAGTATAAAGATAAGACAGGTGATGGACAATCTATCATACGATTTGTTACAACTTATGGCAGGAAAACTGGAGCACTTATGAATAGTGTCCAGCGCCATTGGAACAGCCTGTTGGCAGATAACAAACTCTCTGAAATCTTGGAGAATAGATGCCACTTCTCCTTTAGGAAGGGCAAACATTTGGGCTCCTACTTCAATCATTACAAACATGGGACCTACCATAATTAGGAATGTGTCCAAACTACACTCCTGGGGGATCAAGTAGTTGGCTGTTTCCCTTGTGGTCACTGTACATACTGTCCTTGGGTTATGAAGACCAAGTCCTTCAGTAGAAAAAATACCAGTCAGGTTTATAACATCTCATTTTTTCCCAGTTGTCAAACAGATTGGGTGATATATCTGGCCACGTGCAATTGCTCAGCTTTCTATATTGGTTAGACCTCACGACCTGTCATATATAGGATTTCTGAACATTTTTGTGAAATTAAACACCAAAAAATTACCAATGCTTTATACAAACATACCATAATACATAAAAATGCTTTTTTTTAATTTCACTATTATTGATCGGATTTTTGGTATGAGATCCAATAAGACAGGCTGTCACCAAATATTAAATAGAAAGGAGAAAAAATGGATTATTAAGCTGGGGGGCTTGTTTGCACCTGGATTAAATGAGCACCTCTAATCAGTCACATGTTTATGTTAATTTAGTATTGAGTATATAAGGAGTGTGTTATACATAAGATTTTTACACTGATGAAGGCTATGTGATTTGTCAAGCCGAAACCGGTTTGCTCTCCTGTATTTTCATATATGCTTTTCAGCAATATATATTAAATATTGTTCATATGCCACAGTCTGCTGGTTTCCTCATTATGTAAATAAAGATTTTATAAAAAAAATAGTTGCCCTCTGCAAGTCTTGGTGGTATTTACAGAATTATTGTAACAGGCTTGGACTCTGTTCTGCAGTTGAGTCATTTACCTTCTCCTGCTTCAAAAAAGCAGGTGGTTTTCCTCTTGCATTTTCGTTTTCCTGAAGGGTGCAGAAGACTTCCATCCATTACTGGACATCAGCATCTCCAACAAGAATATCCATTAAGTTAGATTCCAAATATTGACTCTTCAGGGGGTCATGCCTCTGCAGCAGCAGGAAACCTGAAAGGTGTTGCTGGATATAATGAACACTTTTTAGCTATCTTGGATCTGAACAGAAGTTCTTTGGTTTGCTGTGGTAAGTTATAGTTTCAGTAGAGTATTGCCTTTTGGCCTTTCCTGTGTACTCATTGTATAAGGTGATAGCCATTGTAAAAACATTGACACTGAAGTAAAAGAAGTACTTCTTTTACCTGAATGATTAGTTCCTGATGGGCCCTATCAAGGGATTTCACATGTGTGACTGCTGCTTCCTGACATACCCATTAAGGAATTCGACTCTCTGCTAACAACCTTTCCTTGAACCATCCTGTTGGTGCACATGCTACAGGTTTTTGGAAATTGGAAGATGTTCATTCTCATCTCGTCCCAGAGGACTGTGTTTATTCAGGCAGAGTTGGAATATTTCATTGTCACTCAGTCAACCACACAGAGAAAGCTGAGGAAGTCATAGCCATAGCAACCAAGGTGAGGTCATAGAAGAGAGGGTCCAGATACTCCTATGCTCCTTGAGCCTCATGGCAGCTGCTTTCTTCACATTTCTGTGGTTCTGTTTGATGCCTGAAGTTGATTGTTAAAAAGTACAGTTAGGTATCAGAGATAGCAAGAACATCATACCTTAATGGAGTTGCTGTTGGAGGCAGATTTTTATCCCTAGGCACAGTTCCCAGCATTCTCATTTGGCGTTTCCATTTCTATAGCCAGACCATTCACAGGTCTTTATGGTGGGCAATGTGCTAGTGAGCTGGGAGTGAGGAGCTCATCTTGGTTTCTTCCTTGTGCAAGGAAAAGTGGAACCCCCTAGGAAAGGGGATTTCCCATAAACCATCTAGTACTAAGGGCAGGATTTATTGGTCTCAGAGCTCTAGAAGGGGAGTTGAGACCAAAACCACTTTTGTTCCATACTGAAAACCATTATATGAACACATTTGACAGCATGAGGTTGTACCTTCTTTGGAGAGAAGTGATACTTGGCTGGCACAGAGTTGTAGACTAGGATAGCATTCTTACTGCTGCTTACTTTCTGGTGGAAGTGAACATGCTGGTGGCTTCCTGGGTTGTAGATGCAGTCCTCTCCTGTAGCTGAGGCTAAGGGAATCCTACCTGGTCCTAGTCTTGCAAGATAGGGACACCAAGAATATGAACTCTTTCACTATTCAGGATAATGCAGACCTTGTCATTTTCTGCTTTGTTCAGCAGAACAAGGGAAATTGACAGTGGATATGTTGAAGCTTCGATAGCAGGGATGATTCTTGTATGTCTTTCCACTTTTTTATCTGATAGGTTCATATGTTCATAGGTAAGTACTAGTCTAGCTGCACTTGTAGGCCATTTTAAGGCTAACCAGTTTCTCTTTTTGTGCTCAAATTAACTTCATTTGGTTCGAGATTGGTCTTACCCATCCCATGGTCAATAATTATATATTACTCCTTATGAGAATAAGTGGGATCATACCATATATAATTTGAGGGGACTAAGTCATGGGATAAAGCTTTTAGGAGCTGCCTGTGTCCATTAGTAGTACAGGGGATAGTCCTGGGGTAAATTGCCTGTTTTCCATCCATAGATCCAAATTGCTCTTGAATATGGACTGGGATGAGCTTTGTTTCACATGGATGTGGAGTCTGTTCCACAGCAGCGGTATCCTCTGCTAGATGTACCTGTCCTTCCAAACTGTTCTATTGATGTTACAGAAGAGATTTAGATCCCTAGACAGATTATTTGTGATGCCATTTGACTTGCTGATGTTCAGTAAATCCAACAGTATTGTATTGGAGAATGCCTT
This sequence comes from Protopterus annectens, assembly GCF_019279795.1. Lineage (NCBI taxonomy): Eukaryota > Metazoa > Chordata > Ceratodontiformes > Protopteridae > Protopterus > Protopterus annectens. Next base: position 267,254,789 of record NC_056728.1, read on the forward strand.
GTAACCCAGTCACAAGTCACCTCTTAGCAGTCTGTGAGATACAAAGTATAGTGACAGAGCTTTGAGCCAGTCCATTTAAGACATGTTGTTTAGGCGTTTTATCTTTCTATTGTGGCATCTCTGTGGGTGTTCCAGTTTTTCCATGAGTCACTGCAAAATTCAGTACATGAAGACCAGATATCATTCCTTCCTTCCTTCCTTCCTTCCTTCCTTCCTTCCTTCCTTCCTTCCTTCCTTCCTTCCTTCCTTCCTTCCTACCTGCCTTCCTTCCTTCCTAATGCATGAGAGGAAAGCAATTTCAGATTATGTGATTCCTGTTCAAGCCAAAGAACCCCTCTGCCAAGTTGTGGAAGCACCCATCTCCTTGCAGGGTTTCCTTGGTGATTGAAGCTACCAGGTTGCTTCCAGTGTATTCTCTTAAGTAGAAAGGTTTTCCATTTCTCTGTCACATCTTGGGCAAATATGTGAAAATCATGTACCACAAATGTTCTGCTTATGATATTTCAGGTATGTTTGATCATGTATATTGTGTTATATAGTTATGTCTTTTCCTTGCTTAATTTGTATGCTTGTCTTTTGTAAAATGCAAAATATTACCTGATTAATTGAGCTGTTACGATTCTGTAGTAACTGTTTTCTTTGTCATATGGCCTAGGTAGTGGCTGAAAAAAAGGTCTTGCACTAGCCCACCCACCCAGTTAATAACCAAACAAACAATAAATAAAGCAACTCACTTTAGTTAGCTTACAGGTGATTTTGCCTCACGTCTGGAACCAGTCTGATTTGTGCGTTGGTTATTCCACAGTTAAGGTGCATATTTCTGACATCTCTTCATATCACAGTCTCATGACTGCAAGATATATGGTCCACCACCAGCCATATAAGCATTTACTCAATATATTTAATGAGATTATTTTCTTCCCTGGCTTCCACTGAAAATGGATCTTGCTAAATCTTATAACTTGCCGGTAAACAAATTATTATAATAACAACAACAACAACAATAAAATAATAATAATAGTAATAATAATAATGTGGCTCTTCCCCAAATTTAAAAAAGCCTTCTCTTTTTTAGAACTAGAACTTCATGATTGAGACTTCCACATTGTTGTCTAGCTCGTTGGTTTGACAGATATGTATACATATGTGTGTGTGTGTGTGTGTGTGTGTGTGTGTGTGTGTGTGTGTGTGTGTGTGTGTGTGTGTGTAGTGAAAGTTAATTTAATTTAAGCAAAATGTATTACACGCAAAGTTTCAACATATAAAAAAACAAATGTTTTGAAAGTATAAAAGGAAAGTTGATGATAAAGAGCAGCAGAAAAAAATAACCTTATATTCACTAATTATTTCTACTAGCTACCAGTGCAATGCTTAGTCATTGACTAACTTGCACAGTACTTTTCAAATGGATCACAGTGCAGATTCATATTGCAAACAGTGCTCTGCTCCAGAGGAGTAGCTGGAAAAGGTCATTCGGACAAACTCATGATAATTCCATAGACTCACTTCACAGTGTGACTGAACTTTCTTACCAAATTCTGTTTAAAAACTCTTCAGAATCCTAATCGTTAGTTCCATCTCCAGGATTACATTTGAAAGTTGTCCACATTTGTTGGAGGAGGGTGGTAGGCAACTGCTATATGTACTGAATTATGTGCATCAAATTAGAATTTTGTGATGAGCCATTTAGGATCAGTGGGTTCTGAATGAGAGACTTAACTTTTTAGTGAAATAGGAAAGAGGATTTGGGAAAAAAAGCATTGTTCTACTGTCCATATATTTAACATAGCCATTCAAAGAAAGACATGATTGTAGTTTGTGGAAAAATATGTAAGTTGGGTGTATTGTCTTTAATCCAGGATTCAGTAATGTAGGTAGTTATCTTTTGGCTTTGATAGTTGATATGGGCAGTTGTTTGTGGATGAGATAGTAGTGAGAATGGTTTGGGGAGTTTAAGGGGCAGGGTAATGGATTTATTTCCTGAAAATATAGTTAAAAAGTTAGTTGTATTTTGAAGGGAGATTATTGATTTACAGCTGTGTAAGAGAATGTTTCAGGGAATGGTATTAAGGAATGTCAGTTGTTTAGTATTTGTTAGAAATATGGGGTTAACGTAAGATGTTAGGCTAAGAGGGTAGCCAGAATTGCTGGATACATTATATCTGATGTTGTCAATTTTCATTTTTTTCCTCGATATATGAGTTTGGGTCCAACTACAGCTCGCACAGGCCAAAAACTCTTAAGTTTCACCTCTACCTACAATCCTTCTCTCCTGCTTATAGGTTCATAGGTTTCATAGGTTGGTACTAGGCTATCAGCCCTAGGGCCTATACAAGCCTAGCCATAACAATTCCCTGGCTATTTCTTCCCACATTATTTACTTTCCTGGACCCCTGTCTAGCAGGGCGACTGACGTGATCCCTGGGGTGAATTTCCTTTCTCCAATCCAATCGTCAAGGTTCCTCTTGAAGAGGTCCAAAGAGGCACTCTGCTTGACATGTATGGGCAATCTATTCCAGAGTCTGGGGAGCCTCTGGGTCAGGAACCTATCCCTCCAGCATGTTTTGTTTATTGTGATGACAAGGTTTAGATCCCTGGAGCATGTAGCTCTGAGGGATTGGGATTTCTTTAAGTGTAGCATGTCCAACAGCTCTGGGTTTGACATGGCCTTGTATGTTAAGCAGAGATCGCCTCTGAGTAGACGATATGCGACAGAGTATAGCTGGAGTTTTTTAAGGCGGTCAGCGTAGGGCATCTGCTTTAGGCCTGTGATTCTTTTAGTGAGGTATTTCTGAGGCCTTTCCAGTTGTTGCAGATGTCTTGAGAGGTACATACCAAATGGGGCGTTGTATTCTATAATGGGTCTAATGAGGGATGAGTACAGTGGGACAATGACCTCCTTTTTTCTGGATGAAAAGCACTTCGTGATGAGGTGTGCCACACAGAAGGATTTCCTGACTGTTGTGGTGATGTGGTTATCGAAGGTGAGACCACTGTCCACCTGTGTCCCTAAGTCTCTTATCACACTTTCTGTGTTTAGAGTACTGCCACCTATATGGTAATTCATGGATACATGTTTTTTCCCAAAGGGGATAACAATACATTTCTTGGCATTGAGCTTGAGCCCATGGCTCTGGCACCAAGCTTCTGTTTCTGTAAGGCCCTTTTGTAGAGTATCCACATCATTTGGGGATTCAATAATGGCTCCCAGTTTGCAGTCATCTGCAAACTTTGTTAGCCAGAGTTCCTTAGTGTTGACCTGTACTTCAGAGAAGTAGATGCCAAACAAGAGCGGCCCCAGGACTGAACCCTGAGGTACTCCACTTGTCACTTGTCTGGAGCTGGATTTGGAGTTGGCTACTTTTACAGTGTGGGTTCTATCAGTAAGCCAGTTAGCAACCCATTGGGTGACGTAGGGATTAATGCCCAGCTTAGTAAGTTTATCTATGATTCCAGAGTGGGGGATGGTGTCAAAGGCCTTGGCAAGTTCTAGATAGGCTGTGTGGACCACCTTACCCTTGTCCATGGCTCTGGAGACTGATTCAAAGAAGTCAATCAGGTTCAGGAGACAAGATCGGCCCTTCACAAACCCAAACTGGGTGGGGTCCAGTGTTTGAAGGTTGCCAATGTCTTTGTTTATAAGTTCCATGATAATACGCTCCATGGCCTTGCTGATAAGGCTTGTCAGACTGATGGGACGGTAGTTTCCGGGATCCAAGGTGGATCCCCCCTTGTGGATTGGGATAACTGTAGCTCTGCGCCACTCAGTGGGCACGAAACCTGAGGTGAGGCTATGATTAAACATGACACTTAGGTGAGGTGCCAGTTCATATTGTAGTTCATGTAGTACACAGCCCGGGATGTCATCTGGTCCCATGGATGCTGTATTCTTGGCTTTAGAGAGTGTGTTTTGTACCTGTGTGGCCGTTATTACTGGAATTTGGCAATCTTCCGGTATTGAGATGGGCCATTTAGTGGGTGAGAGGGGGGTGAAGTTGGCACTGAATCGATCTGCCAGGATATTGGCAATATCCTTTGGATCAGTATATTTAATGCCATTCTGTTTTAGCTCAGAGCAGATCTGAGCATTGCCAGTTAGATTCTTGACATAGTTATAGAATGCTTTGTGGTTGTCTTTGGAATCTTTGGCAATTTTATTTTCGTAACTAGCTTTGGAGGATTTTATGAGGCATCTCAGTTTCTTACTGAGGCTAGTAAGGGAGTTGTTTGCATCCTAGGATTTTCCTCTTTTCTGCAAAAGTTTCTTCCTTTTGTTGTAAAGTTTGTTTATGGCAGGGGACCACCAGATTGGCTTCCTTTTTTGGATGAGAGCATTTTGGTTCTATTTGGAATGGCACGATTCATGCATGAGTGGATGTGCTCGTACAGTGCCTTAGTGTAGGATTCAGCAGTTGAACTTTCAGTTCCCGTCTGCATGGGAGTCATGAAGTTTGTCACTTCTGACTTGAGTAGCATGAAGTTGGCTTTGGAGAAGTTTTTTATGGTGGTTTCTTTACTGGGGGTGGTGGTGGGATGTGGATGTTAAGGGTGATTAGCTTATGGTCAGACCTGACTACCGAGCTGGTGACTATAGGTATGAAACATTGATACACCATGTTGGTAATGACCAGGTCTAGGATATTGGAGCCCCTGGTGGGACTATGGATTAGTTGATCCAGGGCGTTGGAATTTATGAATTCCAAGAACCGTTGCTCAAAGGTGTTGGGACATGAGTAGTTTTCCCAGTTAATGGCAGGGTAGTTAAAATCACCCAGTATTAGGGTGTTTGGTTCTATCTTAATATTTTCCAGTATGTTTAGAAAGGTGTAGTGAGAATCTTGGGGTATGGTGGGGGATCTGTAGCAAGCTACAATTTGGATTGCAGTCTTACCTAGTGTTAGTTGCACTTGGAGAATTTCAGACACATTGTGTTGGCCAACTAGCCTGGTGGTGTGAATATCCTTGGTGAATATTGACACTCCTCCACCTTTAGTGTTTCGGTCCTGGTTTGGTGGCCGAAAAGTGTGGTAAGAGTTGTAGCCTGGTATTGCAGGGCTGCTCTCTGGAGCCTTGAACCAGGTCTACAGTTACTGCACAGATATCGATGTTCTCTATTTTTAGGAGTGCCTCGAGAGAGTGCATTTTGAGGTTTAGACTTCTAGCATTGAGTAGCATTACCTTCAGATTTTGCAGGCTTGTACCTGTTACGGTGGTGGTTTTGTCCTTTGAAGTTTGCCTAAAAAAGGCACTATAGGGGTGGCAAGAGCCTTAGCCAGTAACCTGAATCCCAGGGGTGACAGGTGCAGACCATCTCTGGCAAAGCATCGTGCTTACTTCAGATCTCCTTTGCTGCTTTTCTAGAAAGGCACATTCACCATAGCTCTTGAGCTAAGTGAATTTTTCTAACATTTTCTCTTCAGATTTTTCTCTTTCTGCTAATATTGCCTTGTAATTTCTGTATTTTTTCTCTAAATATTCTTAGAAAACTTTCTTACTACCCTTGAAGTTTTTGTATTTCTCCCTTTTCCATACACGTCAGTGTACTTTGCGCTATCATCGATTGCCCCTTTTCCATACACGTCTGTGTACCTTGTGCTGTCATTGTCTATGGTCCCTTTCCTTCTTACTCGTACTCTCCTTTCCTTCACAAGAAAAAAAAAAAAAACTTGTCTATTTAGCATCCTTTGTTTGAGAGTGCGTTCTGACCTCTCCTTTTCAGTGTAAGTGTGGTATGTGGTTTTTACCAGCCTTTCTTGTTATGGCTGAAAAACCTAAGGGTCCTTCTGGCTTCAAGAAATGCCAGAGGTGTGGCCGTAAAATTCCACTCTCAGATTCCCACCTGTTGTGCATATATTGTTTGGGTCCTGTTCATTTACAAGAAGATTGCACTATTTGCCATGGCTTTAGTCATAGGACCCTTGTTGAAAGGAAAAATAAATTAATCCTAAATGGTTTGAGTCTTTCCACCTTTGGAGAGGCCATATCTGCTTGTAACAAATGTAGAACTGATGTTTCTTCATCTTCCTTCTCATCCTCCTTAGAGAAGGCTAAAAAGAGAAGTCTTTTGGTACTATCATCTCCTTTGGCACCATCACATAAAAACCTAGATCCTCAGTTCCTAAAAGCTCTTCTGATCCGATGGACACTGGGTCTAAGGCTTTGGTGCCAGTAAAATCATCAGCACTGACCTGCTGTTGATTCTAAAGTTTTGACGGCGAAGTCTTTGGTTCTCTAACCTTCTCTGAGGTATTAGAGTTTCCAGCACTGAGTCGTCCAGCACCAGCTGTATCGGTTACAGGGATCTCTCTCTTCCTTCAGAACCAGTTATTGCTCTGAGTTCTTTGGTTCTTTCAGATCCAGAGACCTCTTGGAGCCATATCTGCCCTGTTGGCTCTGAGTATCTGGGGTCAACTCAAATTTTTTGAAGCCTGCTTTGTGCTTTGGAGCCTCAGCATAGTTCAGTTCGGCTCCGGCTTCTGTCTTGGAGGCTGTCTCGTCGGAGCAGGGAGTGACCATGGTTCTGAGGCAGTCTTTCTCTCTCTCTCTCTCTCAGTTCTGGGCTACCTTCTCTCTTTGGGTGGGGGCAGCCTTTGAGGCAATGGAGAGAGCCTTGTCTGTTGCAGTCACTCAGTTTTCCCCTTCCGCCCTATAGCAAATACCTTTCTTACGCTCGGTTATTTGACCTGTCTCCATTGTGGCAGCGAGAGCCAAATCCTTAGGAAACTCAGATACAGATTCTGTCATCTTCTGAGACCTCACCAGACTATCCCCCTGAGGAGGGCCTCAGAAGAAGAAGAAGTGTAATAGAAAGCACTTAGATTCCGCACAGGAATCAGTCATGGAAGACACTGATTTTAATGAAGATGAAGGGTCCCAAAGTTTACCACTTTACGATGTCTCCTTTAGAGACATCCTAGAAATTTTGAAACAGAGGGGAGATTGGAAGTCTTAAAATCCTTCCTTGGAGGAATCAGTTTACCTGCAGGCTTTCAGTCCTCACCCATCTACTTGTAGGATGACTCCACCCACTGATGAGCTCATTCATTTGATCTCTCAGTGGACATGGAAGTCACTGGACACTGTTGAAACTATCTCCAAAAGGCTAGACATAATTTTATCCACCCGATAATAAACAATTCTGGGCCAAAGGATTGGAGATAGATGCCATGGTCATAGCAGCCACCAACAAAAAAGAACTAGCTGAGGAGAGTTCCTGTATCCATCCACCCAACAGGGAGTGTCGGGCGATGGATAGATTTGAGAAGCAGGTTTACTCTTCATCAGCCTTTGCTTTAAGGTCTTTGAATTACCAGGCACATTTTACCAGAATTTAAAGGGATATGATCAAGCAGCTGTCAGATACCCTGGCAGGAGCTGTTATTGAGGGAGTCCAAGAAAAAGTAGCTTCCGGCTTGGCCACCTTGGAGTCTGTGTCAAACTCATCAATGAGGGTTATTGTACATGAGGCTGAAGGGACCACCAGAGTGGCGGGTTCAAGTGTAGCCATAAGGAGACTTGCCTGGATGTGTTTATGTGATTTTGCACAGCCATTTAAGTCTTCATTCGTCAATGCACCATTTGACTGATCGTTTCTGTTTGGCCCAAAAGTTAGAGAGACATTATCCAGGTGTGAGAAGGATGGTAAGACCCTTTCTACTGTTGGCATATGTTTTTCCACTCCCCAAAGATCCTTTTCCAGGAATCAGAGGAGCAGTGGAAAGATGTGGTTCAACCAGTCCCAAAGGGCCTTTCCAGGACATTTGTGGAGCCAGTTGTCTCAGGGGCAGAGGGGGGAACTACAATGGAAGACACCATCCACATGACAGAGGTGATCCACAGAACCAGGGCTTCAGGGACTCCTTCTCGGGTAAGCCCTTTCAGCGTTTCTGAAAGGCGACCTGATTGTCTTCCTCTAGAGGCAGTTGGGGGATGCTTAACCTTGCACCAAAACACTTGGCTAAATGTAACAACAGATTCTTGGGTGCAGAGAATTATTTCCAGAAGTTATTACCATACCCTTTTCTTTTCATCCCCCCCATACGCAAAAAAAATGCCCGATGATCCACCCACTCAATTCTAGAAATTAAGAAATTGCTAGAGAAAAGAGTCATCCAAGAAGTCCCACCAGACCAGAAAGGATCCTGAACTTAATCAAGTTTCCTTTTAGTGCCAAAAAATACAGGGGACTGGAGACCAATTTTGGATCTCAGTGTATTGACCAAATCAGTTTGGCAAACAAAATTCCAGTTTGTCAAGGTACAGTCCATTCTTCTGGCTTTGGAACAGGATGACTGGATGTGCTAGAATCTTCAGGATGCGTATTATCACATAAAAATTGACAAACACTCCAGAAAGTTCCTCCACTTCTAGCTGGGAGAAAGTCATTACCAGTTCAGAGCACTGCCCTTTGCTCTTACCACAGCCCCCAGGGTGTTCACCAAATGTATGGTAATAGTAGCAGTTCACTTGAGACTGCAAAGACTCTGGGTGTTTCTTACATGGACGACTGGCTCATTACTACTCCGACCAGGCATTGATTGATAGATACAAGGGATTATGTTCTCTAGACCTGTGCATGCTTAGGAATAACTATACATTATGAAAAATCTCAACTGACTTGAACTCAGAGTATAGAGTTTATAAAGGCAGTACTGAATGCAACAATAACCATAGCATCCCTTCCTCCCATGAGATTTCAGAAAATCAGGACACAGGTTCAAAAAATAATCCACAGCAAGAAAGTACCCGCTTGCGTAATTTTGCAGACTCTAGGTTCCATGGCAATGGCAAGAATCTAATTCCCCTAGCAAGATCTTACATGAGAATTCTCAGTCGCTACTTGCATCTTAATGATCAGTTCTGTACAACCCATGTCAGACCAGATTTTGATCACCAGTCATTGCAGAAAAGATCTAGCTTAGTGGATACATTCCAAAGAAATTCTCCTGGACCTCCCTTTTGTCCTTCCAGAACCCAAGGCCATAATGACCAGAGACATCTCCCAGATAGAGTGGGGGTGGGGCATTTTCCTGGGTAAGACTGTCCAAGACATCTGGTCACTCTTACAGGCCAACTTACATTTTATTGTTCTGGAGCTAAAAATGGCGCTTTTAGCACTGCAAGACTTTCAAACTGCTCTGCCTGTGGGAACAATTGTGATTCAAACCGACATTATGTCAATAGTTTGGTACATCAACAAACAGGGAGGAAACAAATCTTAACCTCTTTGTCAAGAAGCACTCAGAGTTTGGCAGCGGGCTATCTCTTCCAACTGCTTTCTGATAGCAGTATACATTCTTGGGAGCTCCAATGTAATAGCAGACAAACTGATTTTCTCCTGCCTCATGAGAGGCCTCTCAATTCAAAAGTGACAGAAAGGTTTTTCTGTCAATGGGGCCAGCCTTGCTGTGACCTGTTTGCCTCTCCCCTAAACAACAGGTGCAGTAACTACTTTGCCCTGATCCCCCCTCCGGGGAAGTCACCAATAGATGCTCTTCTCCACACTTGGCCCCCCGGACTCCTGTATGCCTTTTCCCCCCATACTTCTAATATGAAAATTCTTACAGAAAGTGCTCAGGCTGAAGAACAAAGTAATCCTCATTGCACCTTATTGGCCTCGACAGATGTGGTCGGTTCCCCTTTCTTTGGCCTTATCTGATTTAATTACTTTGAACTCAAAACCTGGCTCCAGACCTTCTGTCCCATACAGAGGGATTAATTCATGCAAACATTCTGAACTTCAAGCTGACAGCATGGTTCCTCCAGTACCATTAATTGCCAGACGAGTTAATCTTTCTTCCCTGATACGTCAGATTCTGTTAGCTTCTCATAAGGCTTCCACCCATAAACTCTGTACTAGTGAATAGAAGAGATTTACAATTTGGGCTTGTGAAAGGGATATTGACCCCTTTTACTGCATCTATTGATAACTTTTCTTACCATCTTTTTTCAACGCAGGAGCTTCCCAGTCTACCATTAAAATTCAACTAGCAGCAATTTCAAATTTCCATAATGGTGTGGAAGAATGTTCCTTGGCTTCTCTTAAACTTTGTAAGTCCTTTTTAAAAGGGACACTTTTGTTGAAACCTCCTTTTAAGGATCCGATTCAACCTTGAGATCTAGATGTAGTGGTGTTACAAACCATTGTACATTCCCCTTTGAACCATCTGCAGACTGTGATCTAAAGTATTTGTCATGAAAAACTTTATTTTTGGTGGCAATAACCTGTATCAGAAAGATTTCAGAAATTCAAGCCTTATATAGACCACCTTATCTGTTTTTTTCACAAAGACAAGGTTTTCATTAAGGACAAATCCCACTTTTCTACCTAAGGTAGTGTCAGAGTCTAATATCAATCAGACTGTTAATTTACCAGTAATCTTTCCCAATTTTACTAACAAAGGTGAATACTGT